>NC_022031.1:65883801-65911360 GCF_000317375.1 Microtus ochrogaster | reverse complement strand
ATGTAGCTGCTGAAGGACAAAGATGCTGAAAACTTACCAGTAGGCCATAGCAACATGGTGATACATGAATTAATAGAAATGGGTTCATTTAAGATGAAAAAGCTAGCTTGGAATACACCTAAGCTATTGGCCAAACAATGCTGTAATTAATATAGTTTCTGTGTGATTATTTGGGTCTGGGCGGCCTGGAAACAAACGAATAGTCTCCAGTTACAGTTTTCTGTATTTCCTTAGTGACCAGAATCCTGTTCAGAGAGTTCTTGTTTCACATACATGTTGAAATGTGCTCTCAATTTGTTCTCTAGTAGTTTCGGGATCCAGGTCTTATGTTGAAGTTCACGATCCATTTGAAGGTGTTTTTTATACAGAATGAGATGTAAAAATATTCTTTCATTTTCCTACATGTTTACATCATGTTTCCACCATACAATTTGTTATAAGATACTGTTCTCCCCCCATGTAAATTTTTCTGTCTTTGTCAAGATACAGGTGGCTCTATATCATTATTCATTATATATTTGAACTACATATCAGCCCTTGATTTTATTCAATTTATCTATGTTTCTGTTTTTTTGCCAATATCATGCCATTTTTATTAATATAATTTTATGGGATAACTTGAAATCAGATGTGATGGTACTTTTAGCGGTATTCTTCTGGTTCAGAATTGTTTGACTATCTGCAGCCTTTTGTGATTCCACATGGAATCGTAAGTCTGCTTTTTCTATGTATGTAAAGAAAGATCCTGGAGTTTTGTTTAGAATTGTATTGAATCTGTAGGTTGCCATCTGTAGGATGGCCATTTTCATAGTATTTTCCAGGAATGAGCATGAGAGATCTATCTAACTTCTAAGGTCTACTTCAAATGTAATAACATTTCAGTGTCTTAATGTAGCTACTGATGAGATGGTCATACTCTAATGGTTAGCTCTAAATACATGCCCACATGGATTTCTCTTGTTAACATCATAAAACAAACCAAACATTAATGTGAAAAGGGGATTTGTTGTTTTGAGGGAGGTCAGTTGTTGGGGGTAAGAGGGAGATAGGAGATATTGACAATGGGAATAATCAGAATGTATTATATACATGTATAAAAATACCTAAGGATATATTTAATTTAAAAACCCCACAAAACTTCCAAATTAAAATCAACACCCCCCAATAAAAGTTATACATTGAAGGGAAAAACATAGTAGAGGAGGTGATATTAGAATAAGATTTTCTGGCCAATGCCGAAATCATAGAGTCTTTTTCTCTTTCACAGATGGAGACTTTTTTCTTAGAGTTTCAGCAGCCAGTTATGCAACATCATTTTTTGTTGTTGTATGGATTATTGACCAGTATTCCATCAGTAGACCAGTGTCGTACCACTAACTATAGTACATCTGCAAATGTAATGTTCTTGGTTGCATACTAGCTTACAAATCTTATTCATCAAACAATAAGCAGAATTAAGGAACAAAAGCCTATTTTGATTTGAGGGGAATCTATACTTTAAAATGATATGTGCAAATTTTAGAGGCTTTCTAAGAATTTGACGTATTGGTGGCCAAAAGTTTGTCACCCTATGTCCCCAAACAGTCTCTCCCAGTCTCTCCAGAGAAAGGCACTTATTCCATTCACTCATTACTGATATTTACCTTCTAGCAATGAAGTACTCCCAACAATGGATGAGTGTTTCCCTTTATCCCTCATCTTTGCCAGCATGTGCTGTCATTTGCTTTGTTGATCTTGGCCTTTCTGACTAGTGTAAGATGAAATCTCAAAGAAGTTTTTGTTTGTTTTTGTGTGATAATAAAGGATGCTGAACATTTCTTTGGTGCTTCTCAGCTATTTGTGTTTCTTCTTATGGGAATAGTCTATTTAGATTTTCACTCCCCTTTTTAATTAATGTCCTTATGTTTTAATCCTTATGCATTTTGATATTAATCCCTGTGCTGGATAGTTTTATGTCAACTTGACACACTCAAAAGTTGTGTGGCAGGAAGAAGCCTCAATTAAGAAAATGCCTTTATAAGATCTGGTTATACACAACCTGTAAGGGATTTTCTTAATGACTGATAGCAGAGGGACCAGCCCATTTGTTGTTCATAGTGACATCACTGGGTTGGTAGTCCTGGATTCTTTTATCATCATCATCATCATCATCATCATCATCATCATCATCATCATCATCATCATTAAAAATTTCCACCTCCTCCCCACCTCCCATTTCAAGAAAGTAGGTTTTCAAGCCATGTTGAGCAAGACATTAAGCAGCACCCTTTCATGGCCTCTGCATCTTTTGCCCCTATGTTCCTGCCCTGCTTGAGTTTTTTTGTCTTGACTTCTTTGATAATGAACTACAATGTAGAAGCTAAGTAAAATAAACCCTTGTATCTTCCAGTGGCTCTGGACATGGTGTTTCATTACAGCAATAGTAGAGCTAAAGACAGGCTGATATCAGGAGTAGAGTATTGCTATGATAGACATAACCATGTTATTTGGGGGAGAAATATGGAAGTAATTTGGAACTTTGTGCAAGAAAGGCCATTGAGTATCCCATTCTTTAGTGACCTGTTCTGTGGTAGTTTGTGCTAGTGTTACAGGTGCAGAGGGAAAGGTATTCTGACTTTTTGGGAAGTCTGGGAAATCAGGCTATACATGAAACTGTGAAGAGGATATTCTGGACTATACCAGAAGCTGTGACAGGAAGGTATCCTGGATACTCACAGCTCTGGAGGAAAGGGTATCCTGACTTGTCAGGAAGTCAGGCTATAATTGAAGCTGTGATCTGTTGGGGGATGGTCTCCCCATAGGATGTAGCAATCCTGCTCCTCTCTGAGAAAGTGGTTACAGCTGTGCTCTGCTCCAACCCTCTATGGGAGTTTCCCAGCAGAGGTATCCATTTCTACTCAGCTCTGGTCTGAGTAGATGTTACTTCTTCTGCTTCACTTTTGTCAGGGAGAAACCCCTGCAGAAATGTAGCAATCTGCTTCCGCTCCAGTGAAAAGATTTTCCTTCTGCTCTACTCCCAAAGGAGTTTCTGAGCAGAGGTATCATGGCTGCTTCTGCCCTGCTCTTCTATAGGAGCTTCCCAGCAGAGATTTTGCTCTGCACCAGCGAGAGAAAAATCTTCACCCAAAACTCTCACAAGAAAGGTATTTATTTAGGAAGAAGTCCAGGAGAGTGGCTACCTCTGCCATGGTGGAAGAGGACAGCTGCCAACTGGACAGGCAGAGGAGTGGCTTGTTTATTTAGGTTTTTCGAGACAGGGTTTCTCTGTAGCTTTGGAGTCTGTCCTAGAACTAGCTCTTATAGACCAAAACTGGCCTCGAACTCAAAGAGATCCGCCTGCCTCTGCTTCCTGAGCGCTGGGATTCAAGGTGTGTGCCACCTCATAGGGCTTCTTAGGGGAGAGTTTTTCCAGGGAGAAGATTTTCACGAAAGGAATTGGTCAGATTTTGGTCCTCTTGAGCTTGGACAAGCTTAGAATGACTAGATTTTGTGCTCAGGGATTAGTTGGCTTTCTGATCAGGAACTTTTTGGGTTTCATACTCAGGGATTGGTTGTTTTCATGTTCAATTGGTCAGGGACAGAGTTGGCTCTGGTTCCAGGGGCAAAGTGTGCTTCTTTAGCTCTGGATTCAGGGCCAGGTAGTGTTTCTTTGGTTCTGTGTTTCTTTGGATGCAGTAAAAGAATGAATCCTGTTTTCACATCCATTATGTTTGTCTGTATCTTTTTATTAGGGGATTGAGACCACTGATATTGAGAATTATTAATGAGAAATGATTGTTGATTCCTATTTAGTTTTGTGTGTGTTGTTTTGTCTTCATTGTTGTATGGTGGTGGTGGTGGTGTGTGTGTGTTTTCCCTTAAAGTGCCTTTGATAATCTATAAGACTAGATTTGTAGTATATATTTACTAAATTTGATTTTATCATGGACTGTATTTTTCCATTTATTGTGATTGAAAATTTTGCTTGATATTGTAGTCTGGGATGGCATCTATGGTCTCTTAGAATCTGTAACACATTTGTTTAGGCCCTTAGGTCTTTAGAGTCTCCATTAATAATTCAGATATAATTCTAATTGGTCTTCCTTTATCTGCTTCTTGGTCTTTTTCCCTTGCATCCTTCAATTTTTTTTGTACAGTTAGCATTCTGATTTTTATGTGTTAAGAGGAGTTTTTTTTTTTTTTTTTTTTTCCATGATATTTTTGTCCTTCTTTAGGTTAGGGAAAATTTCTTCTATAATTTGGTTGCAAATATTTTCTGTGTCTCTGGCTTGTTTTTCTCCTCCTTCCCCAATATTATTATCCTTTGATTTAGTTTTTTGACAATGTCCTAGATTTCCTGACTGTTTTGTGCCAAGAGTTTTTTATATTTAATATTTTCTTTTACTGAAATATTTATTTTATCTATTGTGTCTTCAGTGCCTGAGGACTTTTCTTCCATCACTTGAATTCTTTTGGTGAAGCTTGCCTCTGAGGTTCCTGTATTTTTCATTTCTAGATTTCTTTAAGTTTGGGTTTTCTTTATTGTTCTGATTTCCTTCAAGGTCTTGCACCATTTTATTTATTTCCCTGCACTTTTTATTTGTGTTTCATAGATTTCTTTAACGGTTTATCCAGTCCCTCTTTCAGCCTCACTGAAATATTCCTAAAACTATTTTAATGTTTTTTTTTCTCTTGTGGTTCAGCTATGTTGCAATAATTATGGCCTGCATGTTCTAAGGTTACTGGGATCTAGTAAACATTCTGTCCTGTCTGTTATTGTGTTGTTTTTTTATGCTGGCATCTAGGCATCTCTGATTGGTAAGATTGTAATTTTAGGTGATAGAGTTAGCTTAAATGCTTTCCTGGCCAGAGTGACCCCTAGGTTCCCAGGAAGTGTCTATGGAGTTGGGGCCTCAACAAGTCAATGAGTACCGGAAGGGATGTCAGGAGAGGGAGATCTGTGAAAAGCACTGGCATGGGTGCAAGGGAGGAACGCGATTGGATTTGTTCCGCTAAAGGACCTGTAATGAGAAACCAATCTGGAAGCAAAAACCCAATTGTACACTAACTTACAAAAAAAATGAACATAAAGGGAAACAAACTTTTTGAGTAGATAATGTACACTGAAATCTCCTACAGTAGCAAAGTGGTAAAACCATAGCCATTAATCTCGTGAAAACACTGTTAAAAAATTAATAAAAAAATCAAGCCATAAAAGCCACCAGAATAGGAAATTTAAGATGTGCAAAAATTTTTATTTTTATAGAATTTATATACTTTATAATAAATCTTACTGGAAACAAAGGCAAATAATGCAAACAAAATTTAGGCTGTGGTTATGTCTGGAGACAAGTTCTTTGCACGAAGGAAACAGTTGTGCTTTGCTGCACACACTGGTCATACTCTGCTTCTAAAATCTGCCTCAATCTCCTGTAATTGGTTTTTTTTTGGTCTTCTTTTCTTCTGTTGTATTATAAATATTCTTTTAAAAATATTTTATTTTATAATTGGAAACAATATCTAAAATGTACAAGGTCAACAATGGAGGATAAAATGGATTCCTTTTATAAGTAATTCTATTTGATAACAATTCCATAAGTAATTTCATGCATTTCTGTCACAAAATGAAAATTAACATATAAATAATTGGATACAGAGTTACCAAAAAAGCACAAATGGTCAATTGAAGCTATTTATAATTTTGACCATTGAAGAGCCAAAATTATTTTTGAACAGAATTTCACCATTTTTAGAATTTTTAAGTTTTTTTTCCTCTAGAAATAGTTCTAGTATAATCTCCTTGGGTTAATTTGTCTTTTTGTCTGATATATCTCTACTCACATGTCTTTGTTTCTCTGAGCTTGTCTTTTCCTTTGTTGCTTATCTATCTCTATGTCTCTTTCTTTGAAGAAATGATAAACTTTCTGAAATTTCCTTAGTTTATAAATTAGAGAGAATTGTTGGTCCTAATGTTTTGCAATAATGAATATATAATGTATAGCATAGGAAATAGCACACTTAACAATGCAGTAAAAGTTAGATGCTAATGTGACCTAATCTATCATCAGGACTTAATTTGTGGCTGTTTAGATTATTTTATTGCCAATTTTCTTTTTAAAGATGGATATTATGTTTTACTTTTTTGTTCTTTAAGTTTTCAAAGACTTAACAGAATATCTTGGGGAAATGAACTAGAAACAAATCATAATTTATTCATATATTTATTGGAAGACTGAAAAGTATAACAAGCTATTGAATATGAATATGGTTGTGATAATTATGGTAAAGACATTTGTAGTTTGTAACTAGGAAACAACTAAAAAATGTCCTAGTGGCAAAACTACTGATATGTAAATCTGTTGTATGGAAAGGGAAATATGGTTGTTAATTCATAAAATTTCCTTGAATTATGTAATATTTAAAATGCTACAAGTTATAACATAATAAAATTATACATGCTAAAAATATTTTATATATGCTAATTTTTAGGCTTAGGGTACAATGGAGTACAAATATAACTACAATAGTGTCTGAAAAAAAAGAAGCACTAAGAAGGAATTCTATTCAAATGTTTGATTTATTATCAAATCATTTATTTCTAGTGTTGACCATAAGTAGAACTCCATGTAAAATTTTTATTTATTGTGAAATATTATTAATATTGTTTTCTTGTTCAGAAAATGTAGTGGAAAGACAGAGGAAAAGAAACCCCAACGTGATTACTCACACAACATATCTGTGTATGTCAGACAAGCACGTGGTGGCCCTATTCTTCATGAAGAAGAAAGAGTTACATTGAAGTTTATACAGTTCCTAGATATCTTAAAGAAACTGTAAGTATTCTTAATGGTACAGTTTATGTCCCTGAGGACTATTGTGACTTATTCATGACTTGATATGACTGAGGAATTCAGGAAAAGTGGATAGTCTGGAGACTCTCATGAGATGCCAACAACCTTCATGAACTCAGTCTTCATGACATGCAATGGATATACAACTAAGCTTGTGGATCCTCATTTTAATTTTGCAATGCAAGAAAAAAAATGTGAGCCGGGCAGTGGTGGCACACGTCTTTAATCCCAGCACTCGGGAGGCAGAGGCAGTCAGATCTCTGTGAGTTCGAGACCCGCCTGGTCTACAAGAGCTAGTTCCAGGAGAGGCTCCAAAACCACAGAGAAACCCTGTCTCGAAAAACAAAACAAAACAAAAAAAAACGAAAAAAAATGTGCTGTGTACTGATGTTAAGTAAAAAAAAAAAAATTATGTTTATGATTTCATTAGATTTAATTTCTGGATGACTTTCCACAGAATTTTAACTGTCTTTTCCATCACAGAACCTTTAAACACACTTAACTTTTATTACATTTTTTTTCTTTAAGCATGTCGTCTTGCATTTGGAACACAACTGCTTAGTGGTAAAAAGCAGAGAAATGGAAAGGAAAGGAAAACACACACAGGAAAGCAAATGAGATTATAATCACATCACTTACCAGTTTCTTTCTTTCCTCTGAATCTTCCCATATGCCTCTCCTAGCCCTCTCTCAAATTCATTGCCTCCTTCCTATTAATTATTGTTACATGCATATATTTCTATGCATACATATGGAATTTCTAAGTAGTTCTCATGGCAGTTCTTTGAGACATCTGTGATGAGTTATTATAATTTGTGTGCTGAAATCTGTCTTACCTCTTCCAGAGAATGCACATTTTCTCTTTGCCTGCCTGATTCTAGTACCTTTGTTTTGCTGTTTCTGTTGTGTATTAAATTATTATAAACTCAGTGGTTTAAATAATGTGCGTTTTAGTATCCTTTTGTGTGTGTTTCTTTTTCATGTTGATATCTTTAGGCATAGTATATCTGGTTTTCTTAACATGTCAAAGTTTTAACCAAGACTTGCCGTGAGCTGTTCATTTCTGAAGCAAGAAGCTCTCCTCCATGGCAATGTTGTTGATGGCAGGATCGTAAATTACTTACTTTCCTTAAATACCTTCACTTTCTTGCTAGCTCTAAGCAGGGACATCAGCCTTTGACATCCGCCCCCCACCCCTGAGCCTCACAATGTGGTTTTCTCTCGTTTTGTCACCTAACATGAATGCTTACCTTTTCATAAGCCAGAAAGGAAGAGTCTGTATTTCTTTCTTAAATTTTAAATTAATTAATTAATTAATGTTGTAGAAAGACTCAGGAACCCGACTGTCAAAAAGTAGGTCATAGGCATGGTGGGATTTTTATGTTGGTGGGATGCCAACTGTTCATGTATCCCTTGTCAACGTGGTTTCTGTGAGGAGATTCGGGGTGGGCTGTCCAGCTGTTCTAGACGGGAAATGACAGTAACCTCTTTTTCATGGAGAATGCAGGGAAGCCATCTCATTCTGTCCAAGGCTTATATACTATGGCACTCACTGTAACAGTGCCCATTTTCAAAATGTAATTATGAAATGCTTTGTAGGAACAACTTATTTACAATCTGCCGACTCTTAAAAAAAGTGACTTATATGGGTTTGGGGATGATGTGAAGATTGGGAAATGCAAGGAATTCAGAAGTGATTGTGAAAGCAGCCTGAGGTCCTTAGAGAAAATTCGGCCCAGTTGCTTGCTATCTTATCTGCTTTCTCCAATTAGAGATGCTTCCTTCGAGGGAACGAAGCATCTGAAGATCATTACATTTCGGCAGAGCAGTGATGCAGAGCCACTTCTCAGGAAGGACTCAGAGGACTCAGTCCCTGAAACAAATCAGTGTATTTGCCTTTTAGAATCAGGCTGTGAAAAAATCCAAATGCAGCCTGCTTCTCCCACTGTCCTCCAGTGAAGTGGCTGATAAGATGAGGAACTGCAGTCTGGGATGGCACTCCAGGCTGTGTGCCAATCAGAGGGAAGTGCTATGCAGCTCTCAGCTTTGTGTAATTGCCTCATTTGGAGTAAATCTGCTTGGAAACAGGCTGGGAAGGCTCTCACCTAGAAAACAGGATCTTCCTTTGAAGCTACGTTAGTAGAGAATGGTGTAAATACAGATATTTATAGTTATGACAGGAACCATGATCATAGATACTACAGGAATGTGATTAAAGGAAGACAGTTTTTTGAGATGAGGCAACAAAAACAAAATGTTAACTCTTTGATATCATATAGATATTATGAAGCTGTGCTGAAGAACAGCACTGGTCCCTGGTCTGTCTGGGGCAGCAAGAGCCATAGTTACACTTGGGAGGTTTTCATTTTGGTCAGCTTGGCCTGTGATCAGAAGAATCCAGGTCATGATCCAGACCGCGCTGAGCATCGACTGTGCAAACTTTGGGAAATTCGACCTCTTAATATTCAGTTTACTAATCTATAAAATCCATAAATCCTGCTATATTTTTATTAAATTTATTTATTTAGTAAGGATTTCTGCCTCCTCCCCGCCTCTGCCTCCCATTTCCCTCCCCCTCCCCCGATCAAGTCCCTCTCTGTCATCAGCTCCAAGAGCAATCAGGGTTCCCTGACCTGTGGGAAGCCCAAGGACAGCCCACCTCCATCCAGGTTTAGTAAGGTGAGCATCCAAACTGCCTAGGTTCCCCCAAAGCCAATACGTGCAGTAGGATCAAAAACCCATTGCCATTGTTCTTGAGTTCTCAGTAGTCCTCATTGTCTGCTATGTTCAGCAAGTCCATCTTACACCTGTCAGAATGGCTAAAATAAAAAACACCAATGATAGCCTTTGCTGGAGAGGTTGTGGAGAAAGGGGAACACTCATCCATTGCTGGTGGGAATGCAAACTTGTGCAACCACTCTGGAAAGCAGTGTGGCAGTTTCTCAGGAAATTCCGGATCAACCTACCCATAAATCCTGCTATTATTATTGTTGTTAGACCCAGAGGAGTCAAAGCTGTCTTGTACATAATTTTCATCAATGAATTATAGTTTGCTACCATCTCAAGTTAATTCTTCTCTCAAGAAAGAATATGTAAATTTCTGTTATGATAGATGAAAAAAATGTAAGCTCTTAGTTATTTTCCATGTATTTATATAGTTTACAAAGTCAACCATGGTATTTTCATACTGTAGTTCAAAATGTTGCTTTTTATAGTTCTTCATACCTGAATGAGCATTTAAAAACTCATCTTTGTAACAATCTTCAGTAGTTTAGAAAGAAACAGGTCTTCTATTATAACATATCTAATAACACACTTTAACTCTATTAGTAAATTATTTTGAATACATTTTAAAGTGCAGCTTAATTTTCTTCATTTTCAGTGACTCATCTTCTTACATTTCAAGTTAGAGTTTTTTCACAGAGGTGTTTCAATAGTATTAATACAAAAGAGAGAACACATTAAATACTATGAATCAGATTGTTATGGTCTTACTGAAAGATTTTAATGTGTATTTTATTATAGATTTAATAACACACTGGTTAAAAATCTACTGTATAGATTATTTGTAACAATTATCTTGTTATCACAAACACATATGATTTTTTAAAAACATGTCTAACAAAAAATTTAATTGCATTCTTATTGTACTTACTTATTATCACAAATATTTTAAGCCATCTTGTTGTGAGCCAGCCCTAACTTTTCAAATAGTTTTAGTTTACATACAAACAACTGGATTTAAAAAAAAAAAGACCATGCTGTTGGACTATAAGGGGCCATTTTGATATTCAAAATAAATTTAGAAAGACTGGGAAAATCACATCCAGATCATATTAAATCTACAAAATCATGTGCCATGTGGTTCTTTCTAGTAGATTATGGGTCTACGTGGTCATTTTGAGGTAAGTCTCTAGAATTATCTACAGAGAGGTATCAAATTATTTGATTGTCTTTAGTAACATACAGAACAATCCTTATTTGTCATTCTATCCTTTATCCACTAAATACCTATCTTAGTTTGCATAAAGGATGAGACTATAGTGTGTAGTTCCTAATGTGTTTCCAATGCGCATTTATGATTCATAACTTGGCTATTACAGATAGTGCTGCTGCAAATAATGATGTACTAGTGTTTCTGTGGCATGTTATCTTAGAGTGTTTAAATTTTATTTTTCATTCCTACTGCTGTTGGGTTGTGTATGCAGAAGATGTCTTAAAAACAAAAAGCACACTTTATAAACAAGAAGTCCCAAAACTATGAAAACATTTTTTAGAAAAAAGTAAAGAATGTTCAAGTTATATAGCGCCATAACTGACTTCAGTCATACTGTTCCAGAGCCATAGTAATAAAAAAAAGCATGCCACTTGCACAAAAACAGACACATCAATCAATAGAGTGGAATCAAGAATGCAAATATAAATACATGTAATCACAGTCAACTCAATGCTGAAAACATGCCACAAACGCACAGTGGAGAAATGATGGCTTCTTCACCAAACTGTTTAGAGAAAAAGCTAGATCCTCCATGATGATTTGAATTAGAATGCCTCTTATAGGCTCATATGTTTGAATTATTGGTTCCAGTTAATCGAATTATTGGGAAATAATTAAAGCATGGTCTTGTTGAAGGAGGTGTCTCACTAGGTATGGACTTTGAGGTTTCAAGACTCCTGTTTCTTTACCAGTGTCTCACGCTTTGTCTCCTGGTTGTGTCTCAAGATGTTACCTCTCAATTATTGCTCCAACTCCATGCCTGTTTCTATGCTCCTATCACGATGGATATGGACTCTAACCATCTGAAACTCCAAGCTCCATATAAACTCCTTTTATAAATTGTCTTGGTCATGGTGATTTATCATAACAATAGAAACTTATTAAGACAATCTTTGCCATTTAGCCCGTATAAAAAGCAGTTCTAGATGGATCAATTATCTTAGCATAAGACCTGAAGGCATGAAATAAAACACAGATAAAGACTTTGATATATTGTCATAGGAAGGATTTTCTGAAAAGAAAGGCAATAATTCAGGGAATAAAATGCAGATTTAACAAATGACGTTGAATAAAAGTTCTTCCCAGGAAAGAAAACAATCAATTGAAGAAACAGGCAGCAGAATAAAAACAAAGTCACTATCAAAACTTTAGCAGAGAATTAATATTCAGAACGCATAAAGAACTAAAATCCCTGAAAACAAAATACTCAGTCAACACATAGGTTAATTAAGTAAACATAATTTTCAAAAGCTGAAGTACAAGTGGCCAGTGAACTCAGATCATATATGTAAAGACTTCTCTAACCTCTTTTCTAAAATGATTGGTGCTTGGCTCTTCAGCACAGAAGTTATGCTGAGTGCAGATTCCTAACAGGAAGTGATTTTCTTTCACTTTTTTTTTATGGCTTTCTTTCAGCTCTAAAGTCAGACAGTTGATTTGGATTTTTGAAAGTAATAACTTTTGTTAGATACTTTTATGCTTGTTTTACTTTCTAAAAATTTTATTTCCTCTGGATTTTAAATGCTTAAAGTCTAGAATTGATGACTTTATCCAGTTTTGCTGAATGTTGTTTTACCACTAGCCTGTCACATTTTTCTTGTGGTAAATTCCCCCGCCCCCCACTTGAGAATATGGTTTGCTTCTCACTAGGGTTTCTGTCTTATTTTTTTCCAGTATTTGCTACATCATTTGGTCTCATTACATTTCTTCAAGGTGATTCTAGAATCTGTTCAGTTTGCAATCAATATAAGCCTTTAGCTTAGAATAAGATTATTTTCTTATTATATTCTTTAAGTATCTTTAATATATGTAAGAGCTATTTAAATTGGCTTCCGTGTATTTATAAAATCTGCCTTAATGAGCGTACATTATCATAATATATTTACATATATTTTCTTTTAATCATTTAAAATAATGATAATGAAGTCTGGGAATAACAGTAATTTATCATATATTTTGTATATCTTCATTTCTTATGGCTATTTATTCACTGGAATGTTGAAGAAATTAAACAGTAGTAGTGATAAAGTGGTTTTCACATTTTTTAATAGTTTGCAATGTTGGCTCTTTGTAGAACAGTGATGGAAATAATATATCTTGCCTGAGTTTTATCATCAAAAAGTATGTTAAATATATCTAATTCTGAGTGCTTTATAAGACTTCAAAAACATTCATAGGAAGTATCTAAATGCACAGAACTACATACCCAGTAGCGCGCGCGTGCGCGCGCGCACACACACACACACACACACACACACACACACACACACACACAGAGCTCTTGACCCTTTTCTATCCTGACTTATACCCCAACAGGATGGCTTATGTCAGCTACCTCAGCTATCTTCCTTGCTACTTACCATCAACTGAATTCACATAATGGAAACAGTGGAGGTTAACAAGGGATGGGGGCCCTGAGGTCTGAGTCATTCACCTGGCTGTTTCTTGTCATTCAGGCACAGTCGGGCATAAGCTTTTATAAAATGCCCACATCGGGTGCTTTTGTATGGCCAGGACCAAAAAGCAAAAGGAGAACAAGCATTCACAGCACGAGCCAATTGAAGACATTTCAGATTCAAACCACAGTCTCTCACCTTCTCCCTCAGTGACCTCATCTTTCCCCTTATCCCTTCAGGCCTAGACTGGTCGTATCTCACTGTTGTCTACTGTCCCTGGTTCCAGCTGCTGGCCTATTATCCCCTTACTATTTTTCCTCAATCCTGTGTAGTTACCTGTATAGTCTTTTTAATAATCCTTTCTCAGTGTGTTATTCTTTTGACTGGCGGAGTATTTCTGTGCTTCTATGTTATACTGACACTTCATTCTCAGCACCCCAGAGTGCTATACTGATCCACACTGTCTCATTTCTAGTAGAAGGCAGATGGGAGCCTCCTGTTACAAGTGCTGGCAACAGAAGTTGCAGTCTCTAGAAAAGGAGCAAGAGTTTCTAACCACTGAGACATCCAGGTTTTGTTTGTTTGTTTTTTTTTTGTTAATGAAAGTTCTCTTGTTGTTTTGTATAATGATTGTACAAATTTTCATCTTCAGTAGACAGAGATTTTTCTCTGCATGCTTGTCTACACTTATAATTTTTCATCTCTGACAATAGTTAGGAATACAGTTTTTCAGATGACTTTAATTTAAAGCTCCTAATTGATTACTTATGCTTAGTATTTTAAATATACTCACAGACTGCTTCTAAGCCTGTGTTAGTCTTAGTCCATATTCTGTTATCCAAAGGATGCTCAATCTCAATCATGCCACAAGGACATGTGCTCAACTGTGTTCATAGCAGCATTGTTTGTCATAGCCAGAACCTGTTACTACACCAAAATACTACAGTCAGAATGGTAGTCACCATGGAAACAAATAGCAAATAAAAGGATGTAGACAAAAAGAAACCCTCATACACTACTGGTGGAGATACATGCCTGTTTAGCCACTATGAAAACCAATATGGAGTTTCCTCAAGATGCAAAAAAATAAAACTATCATGTGATCTAGCTCTGAATACCATCTGATGGTCATCTTTTTGTGTGAAACATTGGAATTTGTAACAGTTTTAAAGCTATCAGTCTAAGAATGCAGGATGCCATACAATAAAACAAAGAAAATTACTTTCTCATTTAGTGAGTAATGTGCGGAATGTCTCTCTTGCCTTGTCTCTGTGGGGTTTAATTTCCCTGCAGGGATGTGTACTGCCTTCTCCTGCCTTTTACCTCCCAACCCAGAGCAAGAAAGAAATTCAGTCAAGCTTGTGCAAAACGTCACTGTCACCCAGAAACTCGACAGAGGGTGAAAGGTGTCCATGCTCTGTTTATTTTCCATATTTTACCACTTTCCTTGTGAGGATCTGGATCACTGCCCAAGATTCATGTCTTAATGTGGTTTTATTTCCTTCTTTTAAATGTAATTTGAGACAGCATAAACATTCACCAACTGATACTCAGTCAGTTAAAATTAATAAATAGCAGAGTTCACTTTCAACACAAAATTTACTTTAATAGCTTTGTAAATTATGCTATGAAGAGTCTAAAGAGACTACAGTTTTGGTTACGGTCGACTGTGTTATGGAATAAATTATTTGTATATTGGTGTTAAGAGATTTGTAAACTCTCAGAATGTAGACCAGCAATAAACATTGACATTTATTGAGCTTTTCATTTATTGCTTTAACATTCATAATAATCTATCTAGTCCTCTTTCAACAGATGAGGAAACTATGTTTATTAGCACTGACACTTAGATTGATTGAGTCTTCACATCAATGCTGGGTGACAAAATGAGCTCTGTGCCTCCTGGGTCACCCAGTGTATGCCACAGAGTCTGCAGATCTTGCACATGTGCCTGGACCTTTCTGCAGGCTTGTGCACAGGGTCTTCCAGAATGTTTGTATGAATGTATTTTCATTACAACAATTGATTAGGACATGGGGCATAATCTGGAAGCTTTACACAAAATTGAGAACATCGGTATTCTATCATAAAAGTAGAATACGAACTGGGTGTGGCACAGATGAGCCAACTGGAGAGTACGCTGTGTGTGTGTGTGTCTTGTGTATTCATACCTGAGGGTTTCTGAAAGATGCGGCAATGACTTACTTATATGCATTAGAACCCACTGCAGCATCCTCGCCTCTGTACTCCAGGGGATCTCTGGGCTCTGGTGGGCATTCACCAAATGTTCAGTTCCCGACTGATTTCCGACCACCTTGTGGCACCACTTTACTCCTATTCAGAGTCTGCTTTTTTTTTTTTTAAATGTAATCTTTATTGAGTTACAATTTATATAAAATA
Organism: Microtus ochrogaster; assembly: GCF_000317375.1. Classification (NCBI taxonomy): domain Eukaryota; kingdom Metazoa; phylum Chordata; class Mammalia; order Rodentia; family Cricetidae; genus Microtus; species Microtus ochrogaster. The sequence goes on along the minus strand of NC_022031.1, from coordinate 65,895,737 downwards.
AAGTCTTTCCTTTAAACTGTCCAGGTTGATGGATCTTGGCAATTATAGTCAATCTTGTTACCATGACTACAGTGCAAAATTCTAAACAAGCATTTTTATGCCTTTCCATCATTCCTCTCCCCCAGTTGATCTGCTTGCCATCTTTAAACATGCACCTCCATTAGAATTTCATGCTAACAGAATCCTATAATGGAGAGGTATTTATTCATCTTGCTGCTGTATCAATGTCATGTTCTTCTTCACTGCAGAATACTAGTCTGTAGTAAAGACTTATCACTTGTAGGTTGGGTCACCCCAGCTAAGGAAGCAATTGTACCTACCTCTGGCCAAAAGTAGAGAGTTTGTTGGGATTACTTACAGGAGTATGGTAGGGGATTATTTTGGGGTGTTTCAAATGGGTCTATATTGCATGCACACACAAAGAAACCATACTTCCTAAATGATAACTTAGAAAAGCTGGACATGAATGCATGGCTTGCTGGTCACTGTGGAGGCTGAGAAATGTAGACCCATTTCCCAGTTTATCTGACTGTCAGAGAGTTTGAGGAATAACAAGGCTTAATTGCATCTTCTAGTTCAGGAGGTGGCTGCCTGGCCCCTTTGTGAAGTTAAGATAGCTCGGTTATGTCCTGACAGGTGGTCGGGATATGGAAATGTACCTCTGTTCCTTCCATTGTAGCTATGAGGTCTGTTTCGCTGACACGATTCAGTGTACCTGAATGATGCAGTGATTTGGGTCGTCTCGCTACCTAGTCAACAGAACGCTGATGATGGGAAGTCCAGAGGGACTGTGTGAGTTACCCTTGCTGTATCATATTAATAAAGTCTTTGTTACCTTCTCCCCCGGTTTACATTGGGTATAAAAGCTGTGGAAAAATAAACACAGGGTATTTCAAGATCTGAGTAATCCCTGAAACTCCCTCCCGATTCTATCTTTTGTTTCTGCCTTCAGTTCCCACGCCCTACACTGGTGAGAGGTGATTTTATTGAGGCCAGTCCTCAACCCCTCTACTAGTTGGGAGTCTCTTGCAGGCAGCTCAACAGGGTGGAGCATTTCCTCACAGCTGTAATTGTTTGTATAACCCTGGCGGAGGCGTGTGAATCCTGTAAATTTGAGTGGTTTTCTCAGACTTGGGTATTTGGTTACTTCCAGATTCTTAACAAGCCCCTCTTCGGGAGGGAATGCTTGACTTTGAGGACCTAGCTCCAATCTGCTTCTAGTAATATGACTGTGCACTTTCTTATGACATCTGCTTCTATTTATCTGGGTTGAACCTGTAGAACCCAGATTGTTGAGCCACTTCCTAAGAGTCGCTGTTTTCCGACAGCCTGTGTGGCTGCATTACTGTCAGCAGAGGACAGTTCCAGGACCTCTTGAGCTGCGCTCACTCTTGACAGTCGGGAGTTCTAGCCTTGCTAGGGGGTGGGAATGGCATCTTGTTGTGGATTTAAGTTTCATATAGTTAGTAGTTATCAACGTTGAATGTGCCTTTTAAGAGCTTCTCTGCCATTTGTGAATGTTAATTTAAAATGGAGGATCTTTTGTCCCCACTCTCTTTAATAAATTCATTATCTTTTCAGGGAACAAGCATCAGCCAGATGTACTTTTTGCAAGTGTTTTCTCTAGGCTTGTCACTTGATATTTACTTTCTTGTTTATTCCTTTAAAAGTATCAAAGCTTTAAATATGTCAGACTAATGTTTCCAAGTTTTGTACTAGGAGTTAGGGAGTCGTCACTTTTCCTGCCAGTCTGAGATTGATTTACTAACTGTGGGTTTTGAGGTTAAGAGATACATATGGACTAGGTAGCATCTGTTGCTGCAAAGACTGTTTTTCTACTAAATTACACCTGTAAGTTTATTAAAAGTTCATTGAATACAACATTCCTTCCATGTTGTATACATAATAAATAAATCTTTTTTTAAAAAAAGTTCATTGAATAAAAGCATAGTTTCTTTCTAATCCTTTTTATGTGTTTTTTAAAAATTTATATTTAGATTCTTAATGCCAGCAAGGCATGTTTTATCATAATAGTTTTATTAAAATTTGAAACCAGGGTTTACTAATTCTCACATTTCCTGCTTTTTTTTTTTTTTTGGTCTATCTGTTGGTTTTTTTTCCCCCTTCAAAATTCTCTTGTCTATTCAAAACTATTCCCAAGTCATGGTTCTATATGTATAAGAAATATGATTACTACAATTATAAAACAGTTCTTATTGAATCTATAAGATAGTAGCTGCAATTAAAAATAGTTATCATGATCAAAACATTCAAAGTAAATTACAAGAATAAAATCAGTATTTAATAATATAGTAACAAATTAGCAATAAATAATTTAAAACTTAAAATTTAACATTTCATTTCTAACAGCATCAGTCAAATAACAAATGCAAAATTATTTAAGGTGTATGAAGTTCTGAGTGAAAACTATAAAAATCTGATGAAAGAATTAAATAAGATCGAAATAAATGGATAAAGACACTGCATTGAATTAAAGTACTAACCCCACTGTGAAATCTATTTGATAATTCTAAATGATGTTGAGAATTTTAAATTTTGCTTGTTTTGTAATCATTCTTCTGCAACTTTTAATAGTTGAGTCTCATCATGTGAGTGTGAATTTTCTTGTCTAAATTTTTTGCTTTGTTTTTCAAGGCAGGGTTTTTCTGTGAAGTTCTAACTGACCTGTAACTTGCTTTGTAGCTCAGGCTGGCCTCAAACTTGGAGATCCTCCTGTCTCTGTCTCTCAAGTGCAGGGATTTAAGGCATGGGGCACAATGCCTAGTCTTCCTGATTTTTGACAGTTTTTGTAGAATATTTTCAATGTTGGGTTGCTGATGAAGACACTTGTAGATAAGTTTTATTCATAATTTCTGATTACAATTTCAAAGAATAACTCAAAATCCCCATTGTTTCTTGTTTATTATTTTGTGATTTATAAGACAAAATTCCTTAAAATCTAAGTTGTCAAATTCACAGACAAAGCAAGCATTATTTTATTTTTTTTTTCAGTATCTGTGCAATCTGAAATTGTACCGCATCTTCCTTTTCTGAACTGGTAATCTGATTTTATTTTCTTGAGTAGGCTAGTTGTGGATCTGTTAGTTCCAGAACAAGAACTGCCCTATGTGAGGATATGATTACTAGGTCAGGGGAGGCTGCTGTGTTGAAAAACACCTCTTTCTATGTCTGTGGAAAGAGCAGTTCCATGAAGCAGTTTAGCAGTAAAGAAAGTGAAGGTGCTAACGCAGGTTAGGTTTTGGTAATGCAGTGAGTGAAATAAACAGGGTATTTGGTAGAGAAGGATTGCTCTGAGTGGAGGACAAAGGTGGTGACCTATGCACAGAAGCCAGCAAAAGGTCCACAAGAGACTGTAAAAAGACACCTAAAATCCGAGGGTATCAATTAGCCCATCCCTGATTGATTGACAGAGGGAACAGTTGATAGAGACAACAATTTGTATGAAACTGTGAGACTCGGATGCTTTTAGAGAAGTCAAGTAACATACGGGGCACGATGGAACATGGACCAAAACAAAACCGAAGAACAGGCAGAGTGAAGTAATAGTGATTTGTGAACCATTGAGGACACACAGTTCTTAATGGGTGGTGAGATGAGCCAGCAAATATTTCTGAGATGGCGTGTTGATTTCTATGCTTGAGGCACAAACCATAGTTTGAAACATTGTGATATTAAATACGTTAACTGCAGCAATTAAGCTGTGCACTATAGTGCAAAACCACACAAGAAGCCACCCAGTGAGGTTGTGCTCCACAAATGCTACCTACGGAGACAGAGAGTAGCCTGCCTTCATAGGTAACACTTGCTTAATTCCTGATATGGACCAAGACTCTCAGTCTGTAATCTTGTGAAAACTGCAGAGCAAGAAGCTCAGATAGTTTTAAAGTGCGAGAACTTATTTTGTTAATGAATCAATACAATTTTAAAAGGCGTCACTCTACCAGTAATAATAAGGGTGCATGTGGGATATGGTAATGCTGGAATGACATGTAGTGAAGGCATTATACAGTGGGGAGTCTGTGTATGATACAGAGGAAGTAGGGTGACCTAACTTGTAAGAAACAAAAAACAAACACACTAAAGTATTTGCACTTAACTGAAAGTAGTCTTAGATTATTTAACTAGCCCGCAAAAATGTTTAGATGTCAAAGGACATTTGTCTGAACAATGAGTTGAGGTGAACAAAAGCAAAATTAAGTTCCTAGTTGAAACCCCTCCACAGCTTCTTACTTGTTACTAAATAAACCCAAACTCTTAGTGCTATTGAGGAACTTCATAATCTCCACCCAGGAACACAGGCTGAATTTATTTGTTCTCATTTCTCTGGGAATGTAGCTCTCCTCCAAGATTGATTTCCATCTGGAAAATTGGCTTCTTTTATCTGAAGAATCAACTTCACTCCACCTTTTTTTAATACCGGAAGCATTTCTAGATGTTTCCTAAGGCTGTTTTCTCTTTTGACTGTGACTCATAGTTGGGGCAACTTTTTTTGCCAGTTCTTATTTGTGATTCTGTTGTATCTGTGCTGTTTTTGTTCTACCAGGATTATAAACTTCAGAGGGGGTAATTATAGCTTCCTGCAAAATGTTTGATTATGCAGAGAATGCTCTATAGTTGAGTAAACACATTGATTAATTGATACAAATGTCAGTAACATTGAAATTTTTACCTGCGCACAAGCTAATGTAATAACAAGTTCATAAATCTGGTGAATGTTTTTGTTAGAATTTCTAAAATACTCTTCACATTATTTAATATGCATACATAAAATTCTCTACCTCAAAGCGTTATTATAGTACTCTGAATATTTTATACCTTTATATGTCTGTTTTAAATCTCTAAAACTAACATGTTTCCTGTCTTGGGGTAGAAATTAGTGTTCTAGGAATTGGTTATGAACTTGTCCTAGGACAGTACACTAAGGAAGTCATGAATGTCACAAAGCAGGGACAACCAAACTCAGTGAGTTTAGAGTATAAACAGCTATGCATTCTTGGCTTTGGGCAGATTAACAAAGTGCAATAGAGTAAGGTTGATAAGCAATACAGTCTTATTTTTCCACTAGTTGAAGCAGGAAAGTTAAGTTAAAGATGAAGGCATTAGAGTTCAGGTGAGGGCTGTTTTTTTCTGATCTTCAGTCAACATCCCTCTACCATCTCAGGTGGCAGAGGGGACATAACAGCTGCTGAGGGCCTCGTTTAACGAGGTCCTGATTACCTTCTGCAACATCATCTTCTAATACTATCACATTTGGGACTTATTTCCAACATATAAATAAAATTTGAAAAACAATAAACATTCAAATCACAATAAAATTCTAGCAGAAAAATCCTAAAATTGTAAATTTCTTGATATCTTTAATATGGAGTGTATGATGAGCAATGATTTTTTTTCTTTGGGGGATATAAAATGACACAATTAAATGAGGCAGCTTGCTTTAATCATCCAAGAGAATTTCTCTCAGAAAACAATATCTAAAAGCAAATTCTAATAATCCGAGTGGGAAAAGTGGAGTTTCTTGGGTGTTGCTAGTTCTGTCCTGCTGTGCACCAGGAGGACATTGTCTTTTCTTGTTGTGTCTCAAGTCTGATTGGGCCAGCATCACATTGTCAGTACAGCTGACATTTCAGTATTTCATAGTTTCAGTCCTTATGCCAATGAGAGCTATTTGTCTGGGAAACAAGAATCATCTCTGAGACTGTTTCACTGCAGTGATTGTACTGATCCCTGGGCTCTCCATGAGCAAAGAGTGGTGGGCATTGAGTATACTAATGGATGCGGAAGAAGGTATCTAACATGACGTGTATTCAATGGTATTAATAACCCTAAACAGGAGTGAGGGTTAGCAGCTTAATTCTGACTTACTTGACGTCATGACGCACAGTGTTCCTTCAGACTAGAGCTGGCTGCCCTTCCAGGGCATTAAATAATTGTTCTTGATGGTAAGGCAATTCTGGCCTCTAATGATGGCTCCTTCACTACAGGAACTCTGGTCATTAATGGCAGTGGAGAATCAAACTCAGGTGACAGGTCCATTTTCCTCGCTAAGCACGGCCCTCAATTTAGGTGCTGAGATGTTGGGGGCACAGAAGTGCTTGTACTCACAGAGAAGCACTAAGAGAACCAGGAATGTGAACCATGCAGAGGTGTTTCCTGAACAGAGGAGATAAAATCAAATGCCTGCATTCCATCCAGAATGCTGAGAGTAGAGGCTCTTAACAACCTGACAACTTTTTGCCATCTCAAGGGGCAGACCTCACCCTAATTCCCCAGAATGATTATTCCAGACTCTTCCCTCGCTAGATGCTAGACTGTTACCCATTCTTACGGGAAATGTCACAAGTATTTTATGGCCTGCTGACCTCTATGCTGTTGGTCAGAGACCACACTAGATTTTAGGCCTTTTAGCTAGCTATAGAACCCACCTTCACTGTCACAAGTACTTTGTAAGTCGTTTGTGCACAGTCATACCTTAGGTGTTATTGTGCACCTGTAACTGGACTGATTGCGCTGAATGTTGCCTGTAAACCTTTCCCCAAATTGTACTGTGTTTTAAATATGTTGACAACAAACCCCCTGACATTAGACTCCCCAAAGTCTGACTCAGGTTGATGAAGTCAATGTGCACTGGATTTTCATTATCTCTTCATGGGTTTTGCTTCCCTGTATGATACCTGCAGGGACCACTCACTGAAGATGATTCCTGAGTATTCCAAGGATTTCTTTTCACATGCCTGCCTATATTGCAACAGCTATGTACATATATCCCACAGACAACTGCGAAGATGCAGCTGACAGTGGTGATTCTGTGGATTTGCTACTGATTCTGACCATTGCACCTAGAAGAACTGGAGTTTGTTTGGAAAGATTCTAGATGCAACATCTCCAGCAGGTTTTATTTTATGCACATCTCTATGTAGACATCTTATCTAGCTGGTATTGTTGGATTCATTAACATAGCACTCATAGACAAAAGCACAAATTGCTCGCTCATGCCTGACTAAAAGTTTTCTGTAGCACACACATAATTTCCTTTTAGTACATTTCAAGCTCATTGGCCTCACCAATATTGGATTGTAATTGAGCTTTTATATTGAAGATCATTTTATACAGTGAAATTGCCAACAAGTACAGACATGTATTAGACAATGGAAAGAATACCTAGTTATAGTATGTGGAAAGGGAAGGCAGAACTTAGGTGTCTCAAAATTAGTTTACATTCCATGCATTGGGTTACTGAAGCTGATTGCCATTCTTCTCATGTGCACTCATCAAATGAAACACCTGATCTTGACTTGACAGCACAAATACACTTTAGTTAGCTGGGGAATTAATGTAGAATCTGCAAGTGATGAGTCTGAATGATATATAAAGGTACCAGACTTGACTTTTTTCCCACAACAGTCTAAACTCTGAGTGTATGAGAAATGTTCATTTCTGGAACTACTCATTGTAGGAATAGATAAAGCAAAACGAGATCACTGTCTTCCCCAGGTTTTAATTCCTTTCACCACTTTTTCCAGGTAACTAGATTTGTACTTAAGAACGAATCTCGTTCTTTCCTGGGTTCTCAAAGCTTCCTGTACCTTACCTCTGTGCAAATTTCTTATTTATTCAATCTATTTTGAGATGGAAAAGGAATTTCCATCCCAGCCCTGTCCTTATGCCTTCTGTCTTCATGGAATGTAGTCACCTGAAGACACAAACTACCTGTATTAATAATGAAATACCCAGGTCATTGAAACAATCAGCTCTCTGAACCTTCTTTTGAAATAGTATCAGTGTTTGAACGCTTGGCAGAGAAATGAGGAGACATGGCCACTATAAGTTTCTGGTTGCTCATTTTTCTGTCCTCTCTCACCCAGTAGCTAAAGTTGCTTCTGTTCCTCCCTCTCAGGAAAAGAGGGAATAGGAGAGATGAAAGCTTTGAGTGACTTGAATTTTGTCCCCCTGGAGTAGAGCTCTCTGGGCGACCAGTCTCCTGCAGCTCAGAGCTTTGACAGGAATCCACAGAGTCAACAAGGCTAAACTTTTCTATCAGAGAAGGTTAGGAAGAAAAGGCACTCACAAGCTCTCTTGGTGGTTTCCTTCTTTATTCTTATTCTTCTTTATTCTCTCCCCTATCTCATGCTATTTTATGGCTTTTGTACCCCCAAAGACTCTTCCAGGCAGCACAAGAGTCAAAAGAGTTGCGTTCCATTTTTTCAAGTGAATGATTATAGGTAAAAACATGTTTTTCATCTCCCTCATGTTATTAAACATTTTATGTATTATAGCTGAAAAACAAATTATCCCAAGAACCCACGTACATTCATACCCAAGCAACTTGTTATAGATTAACCATGTGGCAAGCAAGGAGCTTTTGTCAGGTCTTTTACCAGCAGGCTGCATTTGCAGTTACAAAGAAAGGGCCAATTACTTTATTACTTATCATGAAAGGTAATATTATAAGTAATCTTAAAGGAATCACAAGCCTAAACCTTTATATAAAAAAAATCAGTTAGCTCTACTTTAAATCTTTAGGGCACACATCCATTCATTAATAGTTTTTTATATCAGGAGATTGAGGACATAAATGGTATAAGGAATTAATCATCACCTTTGGTCATCAACCAAACCTAGTAAGGAGAGCATATCAGCCAATAATAATTGGGCTGCTCTGTTCTTGTTCCCTGACCTTAAAGAGTTCCACATTCAACTATGTGCCTTTCTTAAATTTTAGATGGCCCTCTTGGTTATTTAACGAAAACATCTTAGTCTAACTTTGTTATTTTCAAAGTTTTGTTTCAACTGTGATGCACTCTTAGACCTGTGAACATATCTCCCAACATTAAGTTTAAAAGAATTTAAACTAACTGGGCTATTGGGACTCAATTATTAGTCTTTAACTTGAGCTATAATCCATGCAGTTCCTTAGATGAGACCCACAGACCCTGGGTATGAAACATATCTTTGCATTTATTTTTACTCATCAAATTACTGTAAAAGCTATCATTATCATTTCTCAAATTAGCCAATACAGTTTAGGGGTTGTTTTAAGGAAGCCACTTGTTTGCTTCCCGGCTGCCTGGCAGCTCAGACCCGCAATAATCACACAGGGACTATATTATTTAAGTCACTGCTTGGCCCATTAGCTCTAACTTCTTATTGGCTAACTCTTACATATTAATTTAACCCATTTCTATTAATCTGTGTATCACCACGTGGTTGTGGCTTACCCGCTAAAGTTCTGGCATCTGTCTCTGGTAGGGCTACATGGTTTCTCCCTCCTTTGCCTCCTTTCTCCCAGCATTCAGTTTAGTTTTCCCTGCGTAGCTAAGTTCTACTTTGCTATAGGCCCTAAGCAGTCCTTTATTAACCAATGGTATTCAGAACATACAGAATGCCCAGTAGAACAGGATGTTTTCAAGAGATAAACACACTATATTACAGGCAGTGGAAATCTCCCCATGTCCACTCACACCATGCTAGATACCAGAGAAAGAGAGCCGCAGCAAACATGTAAAGACAGTAGACGCAAAAGACATTTGGGGTCCATATCCCATGGCCTTGCCTAAATGAGATCAGCCCATCGGAGGGTTCCCTTCTAGTGGGTGACACCTGGAACTTCAATTGCAGCTCGCTGCTCCTCTGGCATGGCCCACGGCACTGGAGTTGCTTTCTGTGATAACATTCCTACTCTACTCACTTCTAGTTGAAGCTTTGTAAATTTCTAAGACGTTTCCTTACTGAGAACTTTCATGCACTGTTATGATTATGTGAATAGTACTTCTGTCAGCTGTCTGTCATGACTTCCAAAACTTTAATCTCATCTCTTGGCTCCTGGATGATTTTCTCTGTAAGGTCCACTCAGTCTCAGCAGGGGAAATTAGGTATCTTTATGTATGTATTAGGTTAACTACTGATGGAAGGCAGACCAGATTGCATGATTTCTTTTTCTCTGTAGATAATACCATCATTATTTATGCCTCATTATAAGTTTAAATATGTTTCTTTTGAGACAGGATCTCATTCTTTAGCCTTTAGGTCTCCACCATCATTTTCTGCCTGTTAGTGCAGGGATTACAGGCATCCTACCCCTGTCTAAATATAATTATTTAAATATAAATATTCATTATTGATTCTCTCAGCAAAGATTTTTGTCCCCACTAATTCTGTTTTTTTTTTTTTGGAAATTATTATCTTATGAAATCATATAAGTTAGTTTTCAAATCACAAAAATATCTGAGTGATTACCAAATGTATCTGAAAATCGAACATCGAGGTCTCATCGCCCACTCTCCAAACAAGCTAGTTCACAGGGCACATGGGATACCTAGTAGTTTTTTCTGGCAAGAATGAAATACCATATGCCACATGAAGGGGTGAGAAGAAACCTAAGACTAAGGCCATACTGGTTTTAATTTGAACAATATGATGTATTATCTTCTCTGGTATTTAAGCAGGGCTGTTCTTTGTAATTCATACCACTCTCAAGATTCAGTCTTTTGAAATTCAAAACATAATTGCTGAGAGTTAATACTTTTAAATAAAATTGAGTTCTTTTTCAAATGGGTGGTGATAAAATAAAATAATCGGATACATTTGGACAAGCATTACAAAAATTGTCTCAGACAAGCTAAGCCAGGGCAGATGTTGAAACAAACTAGTTATGAATTACTGCATGTTACAGCAAGATACCTGTGGAAATGTTTTAAAGGATTACAACATTTATGAAGAGAAGATGAAGTTCTAGGTCACTAAGGTTATTCTTCATGATAATGAGTAGGGTTTGAAATAATGACTTTGATGTTTTTCTGAGCTAACACACAGCAGAAATTCTGTGTGATAATATTTATATGGTTAGTACTCACAGAACAGTTACGTGTGTTTCATCCTTTTTGATGTTTACATTTATACTTGCCTGCTTATTCAGGAACCTATATGCAGCTCTCCGAATCTGGATATTGAGTAACAACCACAATGTCAAAGAAAATTTGTACTGAACATATTATATAAGCAGGGAATATTTTTCCTGAGACTGTTGTATGGGGAAATAAACTGAACTCAACTACACCGAAACAAAAGGTAGTAAGGTTTACGATGATGAGTCAGTAGGAAGGTAGGGAAGGTCCTTAGCGTGCTATATGATTAGGCCATCTGTGTGTGTTCATCACTGCTGGGAAATCAGCTGTTGATCTTAATGATCTTGATGACCATAGTTCAAAGGGATTGTCTCTGATGTGTGTATAAGAAAGTCATCATTGTAAAACTGGATACTGGAAGAAGATTTATGAAAGAATTTATGTTGGCTTCTTTTCTAGGGGAAAATTAAAGATTTTGTTAAATTCAGAAAGGAGAAAGTAACCTTAGTTTAGCCAGATGACAGGAATCTTGTCAACAGATGTCACAGGCAACATCTTAGAGTTAAGATTCTGGTTCAAGGCAAATCTGGCAAAGTGTTATATGGGTCTTTTTCTTTTAACTCTGGACAATTTCACATATGTATGCATGTATACTGGCCACTCTTACCCCACTCGCCCCTACCTCCTGTTCACCCCTATCTTCCTTTCCTTCTCCTAGCAAATCTTTCTCACATTTTTTAGCTATTTGTTAACCTGCGAGGTTAACCAGGGCCTTCTGTGTTACCATGGGGTTGGAGCTGTCTGTTAGAACTCAGCAGTGGGTACATAACTAAAGAGAGTGACTGCCGACTTCTCAGAGCCTATCAATAGCCAGTAGTGCAGATGGCAAAGGTAGGGCCCTGTGAATCTTTTTTTTTTTTAAATTTATTTATTTATTGAGGATTTCTGCCTCCTCCCCGCCACCGCCTCCCATTTCCCTCCCCCTCCCCCGATTAAGTCCCTCTCCCTCATCAGCTTGAAGACCCATCAGGGTTCCCTGACCTGTGGGAAGTCCAAGGACCGCCCACCTCC
>NC_022031.1:65871648-65883646 GCF_000317375.1 Microtus ochrogaster | reverse complement strand
GAATATTAACCTTCATCAGGCGATGAAAGGAGACAGAGACAGAGACCCAAATTGGAGCACCGGACAGAAATCTCAAGGTCCAAATCAGGGGCCCTGTGAATCTTTCCTCCTTCCTTGACTCACTGTTGATAGGGCTGTTTTTGTGTGGCACTAATGCAGGTGAGAACAGTTGTTAGGAGTTAATTATTGCAAGGCTTATATTGAGTCTAGAGAATAGCATTTCAATGCCCTTTACTGCCTGGCTCTGACATATCTTTTAATCCAGATAAGCTATAAATCTTTGTGTTGCTTTGTGATCCTGATGTAGTAAACTTGGTGTACTTTTGACTTGCATTTCTCAGATGTAGGATGTTGATTTTTTTTTTCATTTCATCTATAGGCCACATGTACTTCATCTTTTGAAGAGAATTGTTCATTGCTTTTGCCCAGTTATAAACTGGATTATTCATTTATGGCTTTAAAGTTTTGTATGTTTTGCTTATTCCAAATATTAATCCCCCTTTCGACGTATAGTTGGCTAAGATTTTCTCTCATTCTTTAGGCTCCTCACTCTGTTTATTGTTTCTTTTGCTGTAAAGAAACTTCTTATTTTTTTGAAATTCTTTTAATTATTTCCTAAGCTCTTTGAGTTTTTCATAGAACGTCTTGGCTCTGTCTACATCTTTAAGAGTCTTAAAGGATTTGTTCATGTAGTTTTTGAGTTTCACATATGACATTAAGATCTTTGATCTTTTTTGTATTGATTTTTGTACACAGTAAGAAATATAGATCTTTCTGAATAAATTGGGAGCATGGGGAACCTGGGAGAGGATAAAAGGGGAGGGGAGAGAAAGGAAAGTGGAGAAAAATATATAGCTCAATAAAAATAATTAAAAATGTACTAAAATCATAAAATAAAAATAAGGGAAAAATAAATAACTTCAAAAATAAATATAGATCTATTTTCATTTCTACATTCAAATCTATTCTATATTTCAACATGTGGAAATTCAGTTTTCTCAGGACTAATTTAATTTTTAATGAGTATTTTTATGTGTCTGCATGTGATATGTATGCGTATGTATACAAATGTTTATATTTCTATAGGTACACTTGTCTGTATGTGTGTGTAGGCCAAAGATTGATTCTGAATTCTTTCTTGATTCCTCTTCTTATTTACTGAGACAGGAGCTCTCATCTGAACCCAGAACTTGCCCACATGTAGCTAGACAGCTTGCTCTGGGGAATCATCTGTCTATACTTTCAGACTCCTAAAATTACAGGCAGGCTTCCATGGAACTGCAGCCAGGATGCCAAGCCCATCTAGCATCTGCCTGGGTCCTAGGAACGCAAGTTCTCACTCTTTGAGCTTGCACTGCAACTACTTTCTACAGTGAGCTATCATCCCAGCCACTTCCCAGCATATCTGTTGAAAAAAAATTGTCCGATATTCAGTGTATGTTTTGCACACCTTTGTCAAAAGTTAGTGTCTGTGGGGATTTCTTTTTGGATTCTGCATTCTTTTCTATTCTTCTGTGTCTACTTTTTGTCTTATACCATGCTAATTTTCTACTACTGTTCTATACTATAACTAGTCAGAAAGTATTGCCGTATGTCCAACATTGATATTTTACTTAAAATTGCTTTGGGTAGTTTTGGTGTTTCCTATGTTTGCAAAGAGTGTCATTGGGATTTTAATGACTTTTTATAAAGTTCTTTAATTTTTTTTTAGTGTAGCTATTTTAGGAACATTAATTATGCCAATCCATGAGCATAGGATGTCTTCACTTCTAATATTTTCTTTCCTCAGAAATCTGAAGTTTTCACTAAAGAAATTATTCAGTTACTTAAGTTAGAGCAAAGTAGAATAACCTTACTATGAACTTGATCCCAAGAAAAACAAAAAATAATTTCTTCAAAACCCAAGACTGTTGTTTTTAATATTTTTAACTAGCAAATGCTTTTGCACTATCTGATTTAAGATTCCATGGATTTATAAATTGTCTTGTTTGCTTATACTTTGTGAGTTTTCAGTGTAGCTTTCTTTTTTTTTTTTTTTAAAAAAAGTCTTGCTTTTCTAAATGGTTACTGATTCTTTTTATCCAGCTGTTACATTTGTTTCTCTTCTGTCTTGATTCTAATCTTCTCTTAGCAAATCAAATCTTGCCTTTTGCTGTACTTTAGTGTATTTTAAATACTTTATTACTAGAAATATATCATTTGGATACTGGGCGGTTAGGTTTTGCCAACTTGACACAAACTACAATCATCTGGGAAGAGGGAACCTCAATTGATGGATAGCCTCCAACAGATTCATCTTTCATGTCTGTTGGGCACTTGTCTTGATTAATGCTTGATGTGGGAAGGCATGGTTGCTGTGGGTAGTACAACCTTTGGGTAAAAGGTCTGGGTATATAAATAGTAAGCTGAGTAAGTGACAGAGAGCAAGCCAGTAAGCAACATTCCTCTGTGGTTTTTCTTCAGTTATTTCCTGCCATGGATTCCCTAGATGATGAACTGTAACCTGTAGGCCAAAATAATTTTTTTTTGGCTCCAAGTGTTTTGTTTTGGGTTTTTTTTTTTTTGGTCAGTGTTTTATCACAAAAAACAAACTACAATAAATAGCATCCTTTATTTTTAAAATAACGTTTAAATATTCCTCTTGAACTGATTGTGATCAATTAGAATAAAAAATCATTACTATTTAGGCAAAATGTTAACTTGTTTAGTAATCTTGATCATTTATAGGACATTGCTCCTATAGTTATTAGATGTTTGTAAAAAACATAGTTGAGTACAGATATTTTCAAATGGAATACGTCAGGCAAGGAACATGTTGCTTGTTTTCATACAGAACTGAAAATATTTTTTTTTTTTAAAGCAAAGAGCCTTTATTTTAATCAAGTTTGCAAACTCGGTCTCCACATGTCCAACTTATTGGAGTATTCGGAGAGCCCAGAACTGAAAATACGCCTGACATTTTATATAAGTTTGTGGAATTTGTTTTGTATGGATGTTATCTATGAGATGTGGGAAGCTCTTTGACCTGGTGTAGATCTCTAGTGCACACCATTAATGTCCTTGCTGTGATAATGACAAATCAGCACTGATGTAATGGTACTGGTAGGAACTATATGAACTCTTGAGTTCTCCAATTACCAGCACTGAACCATTTTAGACTCGGAGGTGAGCAGCAGGGTCTGTCATTTTTCCTACAATTCACACGGAAATCGCTTTCTTTAATTATAACCTTTTCATATTTTTGTCTTCAAAATTCTTAATTAGAATTTATTCAGGAAATGTCAGTTTTCAGACATGTTGGAACTTTTTAAAAGGTAGATTGAAGGCTCAGAGCTGACACATCAAATGTATCCCTGCCTCGAAATGCCTGCTGAGAGAAATGTTTCACTTCAGTTAAATGTCTGGGAAGAAAAACAGAAAGCACCAGGGAGTAAGCTGGATGCATGAATGTCAGTCCCACAGGAGGCAAAATTGAGTAAATGTTAGTCAATAATAACTGTTAGGAGAGAATGGGCTTGTGTCAAATAATCCCACAAGTTTATTTGAGGAACCGTGTTTCTTTTTTTAACCAAACAACCTAATTCATCTTCCTTAGAAGCAAAATGTCCATTCATATTACCCAAAGTGGTTTGGTTAGATGCAAAATCCAGCCTTTTGTTCTTGTTGTTTAGCATTTGAATCAATCTGGATTTGTATTTAAGTCTAGTGCTCTTTGTCTCTTAATCGTGGCAAATATGTTGCTGTATAATACAGTCATGCATCAGATTGCTTTTTCCACTTGAATTACCTGTTTGTGTAATTTCTTCCTTTTTTCAATATCATGAGGCTAGATACACATCCCTTCATTTTCCCTGGAGACTATAAAATAGATCCTTAATTTACTGGGCTCTATGAAAAATTCATTCATTGCATTACCAGATAATTTGTTTATAAAACAACTTATACCATTAAAATCCACCCTCCTTTAAAAGGTTTTGTGAGGGCCTGGTATCATACAGCCCAATCTGGCCTCAAACTCCTAGGTATCTAAGGGTGACCTTGCCTTAGAATCCATCTGCTTTTCTCCCAAGTGCTAGAATTAGAGCATGCACTATCACAGCTAGCTTCAAATACTAGTGGGGACTGAATTATTGAGGCTTTCTTGTAGTTATGCAAACACTCCACCAATTAAGTAAGCTTCATTCTGAGACCACGTCTTTTGTCTTTTTCTGTGCTTTAATTTAAATCTACATACATTTACAAATGGACAACATTGTTACTATTATGCAATGCACTGTTCATTCATCTTCACCTATAATTTACTCTTTCTGGTTCTTTTCATATCTTACTGTATTTCTGTGTTGTAATCTAGAATCAATTGTTCAGGAAGAACGCCTGTTAGTCCTTGGTAAAATATGTCTTCTGATGAAGAGTTCTCATATGTTTTATTTTAATATTAGTTTTGCTGTTTAGAGAATTTTAAGCTGCAAATACTTTAAGGACATGATGCTGTCCTTCCCTCATTATTTAAACTGAAAGGGTCTGAACCAGCTCTTCCACCTCTCTCTTTTCTCCTTGCTCTTCTCTTAAATAAGAATTACTTGAACTACAATACACATGTGACTGTACTATCTCAGGTAGTGCTCGCTACTACAATCACTTGCCTTTCCTTCAGTTTTCAAAATAAAACTACCTCTTTTTTTTTTTTTTTGAAAGGAGTAGTTTCTCCTTTTATCTCTGAATGATGTTATTTTCTTTGGATTATGTTATTTTTTCCCTTATTTTTAGTTTTTGGTTTTTTTTCTCTAATATTTAGTTTCATGTTATTTCATGTTCATCCAATGCAATGAAATTTTAGCTTTTTGTCCTTCATTAGTTTTAGTAAAAATAGCCCATTTGTTTCTGAAACTAATTTTTTGAGACTATAATATAGTCACACTTGTCTCTTTGCTTCTCTGCCTCCAAATTCCCCCCTTTACCCTTCCCTGCTCTCCTTAAAATTCACATCTTATTTTTTCACTAATTGATATTACTGATTTCTTTTTTTTTTTTACCTGTTCATACTATAGTTTCCCTCTGATATTGGTCTATGATCTGTGTGTCTAACTTATTTACCAATCTACTAACTTTTTCTGTTACAATATTTTCATTACTTGAAGTCACTTCATTTTCCCTGCTTCCATTCCTGCAATAAGATTCATTATGTTGTCACAAATTATCTTGAATACCTAAAATACATTCTGTAGGAACTCATGTCAGAACCCTCCACTGTTTGAAATTCTTATAAGTCCATTTCTGGTATCTTTTCTTCCCTTCTTGTCTCCAATTTGTGTTCAACCCATTTGTTCTCTTGATAGCCCTAGATATGTCTCTCCCTCCTGTGAGGATAGGATTCCTTTGTAATACAGAGCACAGAACTTATCTCCTTGCTGTGTTCATTTTTTAACTCATGACTGTGGGGAAATTAAATTCATTTTATCTCTATTTCTGAAATACAGTTTTAAAAAAATTGTCAAGATTTTTAGAAGTTTACTATAGGCTTTTCTCTTTTCAGAGAGTCCCTGATTTCAATATTTAATCCTCCAACACTGAGCTAGAAGAAAGGTTTGCACAGATTTTAGGACTCTTTTGCTCCCTAATTTCATGACTTCTGGCTCTCTGCAGCATCAAATGCCTGGAGGGGAGATGCAGCTAATTGGTCCTGCCTCTGTCAGGGCCATCTCAGCATTTTGCTCCTTGCCTGCTTTGGGTGTCACTGATAGATTAACATTCTGTTCTATTACTGTGTTTCAAATTGTTTAAAATAACTTTTTATTCTTGGTGGGTGGCTGGAGTTTCTGTGAAATGTGAAGTTAAATTATGAAGCAAAAAGTGCTTTTTAAAATTTCACGTGAGGCTGGGCGGTGGTGGTGCACTCCTTTAATCCCAGCACTCGGGAGGCAGAGGCAGGCGGATCTCTGTGAGTTCGAGGCCAGCCTGTTCTACAGAGTGAGTTCCAGGACAGCCTCCAAAGCTACAGAGAAACCATATCTCAAAAAACTAAAATAAATGAATAAAAAATAAAGTTTTATGTAATATTTCCCATGTAAAGAAAAAAAAAACAAACAAAAGCCTTGCTTTCCTAAGAGTTTTCACACTAAGGGGAAGCTGTTGCCTGACTTAAGTGGAGGCAATTGGTTTTAGGGATGTTGGTCATTTTGTTCTTATTGCTGATTTGGTGTTGTGCATAGCTTATGAAGCACTTTCCATTCTTTCAGAAGACCTTGTAAACGCTGGTCTGGTTAGGTCCCTTGTCGTTTGGGAAGCCTTGCAGGGAACTCTACTTCCTCGTATATTTCAGCTGTGCTGCACAAATGTGAGATATGAACACTGACAAAGGGAATGCAAGTTCAGTCACATTTCCTATACATTGGTTTCCATTTGAATTACAGACTTTTAAAAGTTTTAAGGGGTACTTTACATTGAGAAGTTAATTTCTAGCATTCTTAGAGTTCTGTTCTTCAATCAAGGACTTTAGTTTAATTCAGTGACTTACACCAGCGAGTCTCAAAGACTGTTTGGCCCCTTTGGCAGTGCTTGGAAACATGTGTGATCATCCCCCAGGCAAAGTTCTCAGAAGTTTTTGTAAGTCAGCGGGCAGATGCCGAGTGGCACCCCGCAGTGCACAGGGTACCTGACTAAAATGGAGTAGTGGTTGTACATACTAAAACAGTGTCAGGATCCAGAATGTCTAAATTAAGCATGAACTTAATTTGAACAAAGACAAAAAAAAAAAAAAGAATTCTAACATTAATTGATACTTAAATCAGAAAGTGTTATGAATTTTAAGTATTTACCAGGCATAATTCATAATTATTCAAAGAAGAATGATATAGGTATATGTGAAAAAATTAATATCACACATTCTCATTTTAAATAAATGGATATCAGTATTTTTATAAAAAATGTCAATAAAAAGGGCAAAACACCACCTCAGGGCTTAGAGAGCTATGCAAAAGAAGAACCAGAAAGAGAGTATGAGCTAGAGGTGGTAGTAGACACAACAGGATTGATGCACATATGAATTCACAGAGGTCGTGTAGTATACACATGGCCTGCAGAGGTGAAAGCCAGGCTGGGTCTCAGTGTTGAGAGGAGGAAATGGGCAGATCACCCATTCCCAATCAAAGATCCATCTACCATTGAAGCTGCCTTGCAAAGGGAAACTTAATTTTCTTCAGTGGAGTCTCACTGGGTGTAGAAACCACGTGTAAAGGTAGGCCTCGTGCCCAGCAGTAGATAGCCAACACACAATAGACACACAATCATGGTTTTGTAAACTATTTTGGTTTGTTTGGATTGTTTGTTACAATCTACTTTATTTCCTAAGTGTGATCACTGGAGTGTGAAATATCGGTTACAGGTCCAAATATTATTTTATATTTCAATTTTTGCATTTCCTTATCATTAGATACCTTTAGTAGTACTTAATTTTGCAAAAATAGTGATCTAGTTATGTATTTCTTCAGTCAACTTTCAATGTAACTATCTAATTGACATGTTAACCATGTCTTCCCTGTATCCATGAGTGCCAAGCAAGCTTAATCACATGGAGTTAAATTCTTAACAACTTTCTTAGAAGATTGAGCATGTTAATATGACTAGATGCTTTCCTTGGCTTGCAAGGAAACCTAGGATTTTTTTTAATGAAAACATCTCAATGTTTGCTATGACTGCCAAACTATACTCAAAATTTATTTGCTTGGTCATTACTTGGAACTGATATCATACAGTTTAGTTCTGTATATTTTTTGTGTGTTAAAGGATAGAGTACTTCTAACAATGAGAGATGCCCTTGAATTACACCATTATACAAACTATGAGACAAAATACTCTATCAATCAGTCAAAATACTCTATCAGACAAAAAAGAAAATGTTCTGTTCCTGGGTATGGTGGGGGAGAAAAGGGAGAGCATAATCAGAGGGAGGAACTCCTGGGAAAGCCCTGAGTGGACACAAACAGACTGAGTAGCCAACAAGAGGAGAGGAGGGAGGCAGAGGGAAGAGTCAGATCAAGAGGACAGGATGGTAAAGGATAGACAAAAGACCAGATAATGAGAAATGGCTGGATTTCATGGGGAAGGAGAGCTGGGGAAAGTGCAACCAACCCCTGGGTTGAAGAAGTATGTGGTGGGGGAATAAGTCAGCCATACCTTGTCACAGGGTATGTCACTAAAGGACTGGGGAGAACCTGGCAGACAGGTACACTTTGATATGTTAACGAGCACCTCAGTCAGCCACTTGTCCCAGGTTTGAGACCAACCAATAAAATATTGAGAAGTTTATACAAAACCTGTAGGAAATTAAAAAAAATGAAATAATTTAAAACAAACTTTATTGGGTGCATAAAAAATGATAAACAAGATGTTTGTTTGCTCTTGTGCCTTGGTGGGTAAGTTTTCTTTATGGGATGAACAGTGTGCAGAGAAAGAGGATAAGTCGGAAAAGGAAAGAGAGACAAAATATCATCCCGGATAATTACAGGTATGTTTTCTTTGACAGCTGGCAATTGTTTTCTTCAGCTCTCCAAAGAAGAAAAAGAAATAGGAGAACATTTTTCTTGTTTGTTTGTTTGTTTGATAGGTAGCTCTGACTGACCTGGAACTTGTTCTGTAGACTGGGGTGCTGTGAAGTCACAAAAAAGGCTGGACCTGAAGAAATGTGCCTCCGCCATGTCTGGCTAACATTGTAAAGAGACTTATGAGGGTGAACTTCTAATTTCAGTTCGATTTTCATTGAACACCAAATTACTTGGCTTGTTACATTTGAAGTTTGAATGCACAGATGCTTAAGAACATTCCTTTCCAAAAACTTTTGTCAATCACACATCAATCAAGAGACAGACAAACACTGAGAAATGAGAGGAGCAAATTGCATCTTTACAGTAATGGCTTTCATGTGGTGAATGGGGCTAGAATGTCTGCACAGAAAACCTTCTTTTAGGTCTTCTTTCTGCTCCATTTTTTTTTAAACCACACTTTTTCCTTCCCTGTTTCTTTCTCCTTTCCCTGTTCTTTACTGTAAGTCTCCTTCTTGCTCAGGGTGAAGTTTCTGTACTCAGATAATCCTCTCTACCAACGCAGCAATCCAAATCAGACCATATCAAACCAAATTTGAAAAAGCCCAGGTTTAATGGGCAAAATTCTCCCGGATGACTTTCTGGCCCCACCAGAGAGGAGACTGGAAAGAGAGACTGAAAAATCAGGTGTTTTCTGGGAGGCAATTTAAATATCCTGCTGGAGTGGCCTTGAGCATCTCTGGGGGAGGAGTCATCATTTGGTCGGCTTTCTGAGATGAGGCAGGGTTTGGAGAGAGTTGGGGGAGGGGTTTTGGGGTGGAGATTCTATCAGAACACAAGGATCATTGATCACCTGTCCCTGAGGACAGAGGAAGTAGAAGCAGCAAAGAGGATTCAGAGGGCCATCAGTATGCTGGAAAGGACTTCCAGGAGTCAACTTCAGTGAGAGGGGTCGGTTTACTGAAGCAACAGGGGCTAGCTTATATAGTTCGAGTCAGAGGTGAAGGGATGGCAAAGCAATAAAGGAGGAAATACATGTAATTTGCATTTGAGGACCTAGTTGAGGACAGACGAATGTTAATGACATATCAGTTTAAATACCAAAGTGTGAGGGAAGAAAGGGAAAGGTATTGATTTACACAGCTGTTGCAGGGAGCTCTTTGCAGAGCCATCCTGTAAACAAGGTCAGGCACCTGAGCTTTGAGTAGGCAGAGAAAGGGAGTCCTGATGAGAAAGGGAATTCTCCATTTTGCACCAAGCTCAGAGAGTTCTATGGACATGGTATACTGCAACCCTAAATGCAGGGTTCTCCAACACTCTCCCTCTTCTTTTCCTCATAATGTCACTCTGTTAAAACAGCAAAATTTGAGCAAAGAACTGTATTTAAGACCTTTCAAAAAAGAATGTGTCTGCAAACAAGACCTATTCTAGATTCTGCCCCATCTCCAGAACATGGCTTTAAATTTTAAAAGGAAATATAGGACCTATGGGAGTATTCTGTGATTTTAGAGGTTTAACTGGTTTTGACTTAGAAACAATATCACAAATCTCAAGGATAACACTAGAGTATTATATACCAACCCAATGTACATATATTTGGAATATACATACATACATACATACATACATACATACATACATATAGGAAGGAGATATTTGTCAGGGTACTAAACTGTTCCCAAAGTCAAATGGATAAATAAAATACCTTCATACTTAAAACATGTAATATTCTGATACTCATGAAAGATTCTGTGTTTGAAATAATAAAACAGAGATAATATATGCTTAGCTACACCAAGTAACTACCTTTCTTTCATCTTGAGATGTAAATGTTTAGAAAATTTCAAATATGTAATATTAAGGTTTGTCTCCAAGCTGTAAATTAGGTCTCATGAACTTGACCAATAGCTCTTCTCCCTCTATCCAGTCAGCCTTTGGCAAGCACTATTCTGATCTATGCTGTTATAAATTTGATATTTATTTTTAGGTTTCATAAGTGAGAAAAATCATGTAGTATTTATCTTTCTGTGTCTGTCATATGTCACTTAGAGTATAGCCTCTAGGCCTCATGTTGTAATAAATGCTGAAATTTCAATTTTTAAGACTGAATATTTCATTTGTATTTATAGGTCTTTTTTTATCCATTAATCTGTTGAGTATATATTTCTGTCAGATAAGGTGATTTTATATCCTTTGGGCGGTGGTTTGGCTGGAACACATGGTGATTTGAACATTAGACTTTTAAACTGTGTTGGGAGGTATAAGGTGATGAGAACTTTTGAAGTTGAACTAAATATATTTGTATTTATGATATGATAAGAAGCTTATTGGGGCTAGGGAGGAGAACATGGTGCATTGAGAATGCCTTTCCCTTAGGCTCAGGTTTAAATACTTGATCCCCATTTGGTAGAACTGTTTGGAAAAGATTAGTTATGGCTTTGTTGGGGGAGGTGTGTAATTGGTGACGCTTGGAAATTTCAAAAGACCATTTACACCATTCCCAGTGCGCGCGCTCTCTCTCTCTGTGCATCCTTCATGTGGATTGAGATGCCATGCCTTTCATGCCTTTGCTCTACCATCATGGACTCAAATCCTCCCCAAAAGAAATCTCAATTAAATTATTTCTTTTATAAGTTGCCTTGGTGATGATGTTTTATCACAGCAATAGAAAAGTAACTAAGTCAATCTTAAGTAGAAAGAGTGTGGGTTTTTTTTTGGTGTGTGTGTGTTTGTGTGTGTGTGTGTATGCTTGTTTGTCTTGAAAATTTCTTCTTGGTTATGTGGACTGAGATCTATTTACCTAGTATCACTTTCTACTTCACTTTGGAATATGGATTCTAATTAAATATATATTAATTTAATAAATTAAATTAAATAAATCAGTTCTAGGCTGATTTATGCAACATAGCAGACAGTGCAGAGTCACTCAGGGAAACAGATAAGTCAGCAAAATGACAAGTAGGCAATCATAGTAATGATATTCTTCATCACTTAATTGTGATCAGTTTTCTAATCATATTAATAAAAATGTAAACACAGAAATCAAATTAATTAATTATTAAAATTTTTGTGTAGTCACAATTTTTATAGGTTATAATACATAAGCATGTTTGAAAATGGGAAGGCAAAGCAGTGCAAAAACTAAAACCATAATGTGCGCTTAAAAGAAGGTGATAAAACCCAATCGGTATTTTCAAAACAACAACAGACTATTCCTATTATTTTGAAATTTGATGGCATTTGAGTGCCAGAGAAAAGATAAAGAGGAATAAAAGGAAAACAAAAAGCCAGTGAAAGTTTTCAGAAGTTGGTGTCCTGTGTGAGCAAGACCAGGGAAAGCATGAGAAAGGTTGTGAAATGTCTTATTAGAAATCTTTAATATTACTTGGAAAACAGAGGTCATTGGAAGAAAAATTTTTTGGTAAAATATTTAATATTACTTTATATCTTAATTTAATTAT
>NC_022031.1:65856210-65871124 GCF_000317375.1 Microtus ochrogaster | reverse complement strand
TCTATCAATCATCTATCTATCATCTATCTATCTATCATCTATCTATCTATCTATCTATCTATCTATCTATCTATCTATCTATCTATTATCTATCATCTATCTATCTATATCTATCATCTGTCTATCATCTATCTATCTATCATCTGTCTATCATCTATTGGATCTGTAGATGTGGGCAAACAAGCCATAACATGCCTGTGAAGGTTAGAAGACAACTTACTGGAAGTCAGTTCTCTCCCTAACCATGTGGGTCCCTAGGATCACATTCATGGAAAAGACTTAGTATTGGTCACTGAGCCATCTTACCACTCCCAAAGTTCTATTTTTAGTGTGAACTTTTATTTTGAGAAATTAACTTCTTAACACAGGAATTCTAGATTCTTTAGAGAGTGAAATGATTATAATTTGCCAATGAAGAACTCTTCTATTCTGGGTTCTGATTTTTAATGTCTTATGACAGGCATATATGCATGTGCTCAGCATTTTATTTAGAAACTGGAATCATAAACACGAGCAACTGAAAATAAAAGTGAGATGAATTTTGATATTCCTTTCCAATGCACTCTGGGCATCATTTTTTAGATTGCACACATCATTTGGAGTCTGAGTATTACTATCACACAACAAAGTCTGCCCAGGTAGTCAATACAAACGTTCTTAAAAATTGTAAAAGAAATGCTTAATGGCATTATTTTTTTAAAGCTGCCTGCTAAATATTTTATGGCTGCTGCATTTAATACTAGTAACCATGGAAACTCACAAAGCTTTGTGATTGAATGGGGTTTAAAATATCCATGTTAAAGCAAAAGCACTCTGGCAGCTGTAAGAGCATTTATGTTGCTTCAAGTGTTGATTCGATTTTACTGATTGGAGAATGTGACACAGAAACATCAAAACTGAAGGATCTTTAGTAGGCAAGATGGCTCAGCAGTAAATGTGCTGGCTGTGCAAGTCTAGATACCTGAATTCTCTTCCTGGAACAAGAATAAACAAAATTAAAAACATAACCCCCAAAGGAAAACGTATTTAAGTTGCATTGAAATTCTTACATTTTCTATGCATGCTGTGCTAGTGTGTGTGTGTGTGTGTGTGTGTGTGTGTGTGTGTGTGCGCGCGAATGTGGGAGGGGGAGATGAGGGTGTGCTTACCCATGTGTCTGCACACTGAGGCCAGATATATTGTATCTTTTTTTTTTAAATTGATTTCTGCCTTATATGTTTCTTTTGAGGTAAAGCCTTTCACTGAACCTCAAAATAACCATTTCCGTTAGATGGTATGGTTACAGAGTCCTTGAAGCCCACCTAGCTCTAACTACTCAGTGGTCTGGGCTTATGGACATGTGCTTCCATGCTTGACTTCTATGTGGTTGTTCATGCTTGCCCAGCAAACATTTTACCCATTGAGTTACTTCCCTAGTTGGTTCTAAAGTTCTTAAAACAAATCCACACAGTACTTTATAGATTTCTCAGACTTGGTTGGTTTAATGAAGGCTCGGGAAAAAAAAATATAAAATTTCAGATATCACATAAAGTACATGGAAATCACATGTTTCATTTGGTTTCATACCATACATTGTTTCCTTTTTCTCTTCTTAAACTAGCCAATGGTTTGTGTTTTGTAAAGAAGTTTGAATTTAAAATGGTTATAGTATTTTGATTTTTTTCTCAACTTAATCATGGATACAGCTTATTAGTTCTTATCCAAATGTGTATGCCTGACACGTTAACAGAACTGATAAGACTATTTTTTATGTATTACAGGATTTTATTTAGCAGTATGTTATTTATAACTTAAACTTGAATTCATATGATTTAACTATAAAGTTTCATAATTTTTAATGGTTGCAGATAGTTAAAATTTAATGTTTTCTTAAGTTTTACAATTAAATTTTCATTTTTTTTTTTACAATTTATAAAGTCATAAGTGTTCATAGTCTAAAATTACAGTATGGAGTTTGAAGCAGGAAGAGAAGTCCCTTGGTGCTCAACAGTTTCTCAGAATACAAGTCTTTAGACTCTTCTGCTCTTTATATTTCATGTCTAAGTGAAAACCTTGGATTTATCTGTACTAGTTTTGATGAGCTGTGACTTAATACATGATTCAAATAATGGTGGCTTATGGAAGTTAGTACTTTATTTCTCTCTCCTGGAAATGGAAGACGGGTCAGTTCAGGGAAGTTATGGAGATCTGCTCTATGATAAAACACAGTGCCTCAGATAAGATGTCATTAACAGCCAATGATCATTTACACTTCCAGTTTACAGAAAGGAAATTGGGATGGTGGGAAGTGCCCTGGCTATGTCTACTCAGGAAACTAGCACAAGTCACGTTCGAGCTTAGTCATGTGGCCACACCTAGGAGCAAGGGAAATAGGGCAGTATGGCTGTAACTACATAGTTCTCTATGGCTGCAGAAACAGTGGGTGAGAAATTACACAGAAAGGTCTAATAGCCTGACAATCTTTATACTTAGCTTTGCTAGTGCAGATATTCTCTGTAGCTCTATTTAAAAAATTTAGACTAAAAATCTCTATACCCCCTAAATCTTGTGTTTTGCTCCCTCTCTCCTTTTAGGTTTCTTCTTTATAGTTCTGAGTTAATATGCATTCAATAGCTTCTTCGATGTTTTACAGAGAAAATATCGGTTACAGCTATTTTAGCCAATTTACATTTCCCTGTTTATATGACTTTTTGTTTCTGCTAGAGCTAAAACTGTCCTTGAGTATTTTGTTTACTGATTTCCCCATATAGAATTAATTTATCTCAAAACTCTTCACACAAAGAGTTAAAGTGTCTCAAGAATATTAAGCATGTCCAATGTATCTCTATTTCTTCTAAGTCCCCACTAAAATCAGTCTTTGGCTCAAGCTTTAGGCTTTCCTCTGTACTCTTTGTTCTCCAGGCTTGCTTTACAACCATCTCTTGAGTATGCCTGCCTCTTTCCTGTGAAGGGTCCCCCAGTTTTGCTTGGGAAGATCATCAAACTCTGGCAAATGCCTTCTGCTCCTTCCTACCAGTTATTCATGGGGTAAGAAGGAAGTTTTCAACAGCTCTTTTCTTTCATCAAAACTAGAAGGAGGTGAGTAGTGGTTAAACATAGTGTAGACCCTGGGAAAGCCAGAAGAAGGTGAACCATGGTCAGACACAGTGTAGGCCCTGGGGAAGGTTGGGTCTCCACATCTTTTGTCTTCATCTCATATAAAAGCTTATTGAAATTCAGATTTCTCTTGTAGTGAGAAATTGCTTTTCAAATGCCAAGTACATGCTTGTGAAACTTACAGTCAAATGTTCTGGGGCTGCTCATATGAGCAAGGCCTCTGTTTCTCCTAATCCCCTGGAAGAGGTTCTTTGTATCACATTTTAGTTGCTCCCGGCTCAAGGGAACTGTGTGCCATACAGATGAGAAGTAGAGCTCTCTGGGATAATAGGTGATTAAATGGGATTGCTAAATGTACTTCACCAGGCCTAATCAATCATTTCACATGTGAAACTCATTTAGATTTGACTGACTGGAACTACATTGACAGCAGTTTACCCAGTAGTATTACAAATAGTTTTATTTTTGAGGTGCAGTACAGTTGTAACAAGTGACTATTTATTTATTTATTTATTTTTTTGTGTGTATTTCCCTTCTTAATCATAAAGACTTTACTCTCTGGATCTCCATCCCCATAGGACTTTTAGAAAGACCTTTGCTTTCATGCTAACCTTATACTTACTATTTTTCAATGGAGTTTCTTTTACAACTTGAAATAACTGCTTAGTGAGAGTTTATCATGCCTAAAGATGTTATACTGGTTTTATCCTTAGGTTTGTATAGAGTGAAGTGGTGTCATTTCAAGTGGCTTTGTTTTGTATGTTCTAAGCAAGGGTAACTCAAATAGAGCATCTGAAAATACTCTATGAAAATGCGATTTTATTGTAAAGTATTCAGGTAAAATTTCCCTAAATAGTTAAAACAAATAAACAAAACAAAAACAATAGCAACAACAAAAAAGTTCTGAGAGAGGACTACACAACCCTGCTAATGACTTCTCTATGGGCACCTCTGTAATTATCTTACACAGCAGAGTGACCTGTCAGCACAGCAGGATTTGACACCGAGAATGCAGTGATCAATGTTATTTAGAATCTGCTTTTAGCTGAGCACTGATTGCTATGTACGGACAGCCACTTGTCCACTGGTGAGCTTTCTCATTAATGACAGGAAGGCTGTGATAGCAGCAGAAAGAAATGCAGAGGGAAGGTTGCTAAGCAGCACACCAACTCCCAGCAAGTGGCAGCATTTTTTTCAAAAATTTTAAGGCAACCACAGAAGCCTGCAAGGACAGTTAGAGTCAATTTTGATTCTGTCACTTCTATTTTTGTTTGTTATTCAAGATAATATTCCGGTTACAAGTTTGAAATACTATGTATGTTATAATCATTTGTGATGTAAATTTAATACAATCTTTGGGGCTTAGTTTAAAAGTATAATGCATCTTCGCAATTCAAAATGAAGATGGGTAATAATAGTGAATGTGGGAGTGGTGGCATTAATGCAAGCTAGTCATTTGTAGCTTCTGACAAAACATGTGTCTGCAGCAGTGACAATGGAAGCCCAAGAACTGCAGAGAAGTCTAGATGCACATAAAACATATTGTGTATCCAAAGGACTGACAAATCATTGCTCACTCTGACGAAGATAAGCATTCCAGTATATAATAAACAGTCTAAACAAATATGCTACTTAACCAAAGAGCAAAATGCACAGGGGTTCCATGACAAGGGACAATTTGTTCCTATTCAGTGTAGTAACTGTGCTTTTAGAAGGAGGTGTGTGGGCTAAATCAACTTTTGAGGCTTGTGAAAATGTAATAGCCTTATCCTAGGGAGTCCTAAGGATATCCAACTGCACCAGCTCCGTGTATGGAAAAGTTCTGAATTCTCCATTGCTCTGCAGTGCCATCTTTGCTCTCCATATATGTTTGAGTAACCATGCATCTGGTCTAAGACTTAGTCTCTTAGTCTCTTATTCCGTTTTCACATTATGATGCTGAGGTTGTAAAATTATAATTACCTGACTGTAGGCTTGATCTTCAGTAAGATCCCGAAACCTTCAACATTAACTTCTAAAGTTAGAGCTCTTCCTGACGCTCAGTCTCCAGAGAGTTTAGCATCAGAGGGTTTTCAAAAAGAAAGATTTGAAATTTTGATCCAGGTTTTATTAATTATATGCCAATTTGAGGAAAATGCCTATTTTCAATACTTAGTCTTCTGGTCTGTGTATAAAACTTGCACCTACATTTATTTAAATACTTTAAATTTCTCTCCGTAGAGTGAGCAATTTTCTAAAATGATGACTTTCACATCTTTTTTGGAATTCTAGGAGTTTAACTCACCAGTTTTTACTACAGATGCTATCTTTATATATAGTATTTTACTTATAATTGTTGCTATACAGAAATGAAATCAATGTTTTCTAGAAAAGTCATATCTAATGATTTGATAAACTCAGTAACTCAAGTAATGTATGTTGAATTATCTAGGTTTTCACTAGACATACTCGTTTCATCTATTATGTTGAAAGTTTATTCTTTCCAACTCTTACACCCCTTCCTCCGAATTTAATGTTGGTAAAATGGTGCTTTCCCAAACAGAATAGAGATAAGTAGCTTCCTAGCTGTACATTTTATTTCCTTTCATCTACAAACTTAAAAAAAGTTAATGTAAAATTTTAATTATAACTTACTTAGAGAGCTAGCCCCTCTGAAATACATTTGTAAGGATAAATCTTATGATACAGAGTAATTTCAGTTCTAGAATTTCATACACACATTGTGTCCCATGAGTTCAGGTATGCTGAGTATTCATTTTCATTGGATTCTAGTCCTTAATTTCTTCTTTTATTTCTGTCTTGATCCATGTTTTCATTCAGTAGACAACCGTTCAGTTTCTATGAATTTTTAAGCTTTCTGTTACTGTTGATATCCAGTTATAAATCATGGTGTTCTGATAAGATACAGGGTTTTATTTTAATTTTTGTTGAAATATTGAGACTTGCTTTGTGTCCAAGTATGTGGTTAATGTTGGATAAAGTTCCATGAGGTGTAGAGATTAAATTATACTTTTGTGTGTCATTGGGTGTATTCTGTAAACATCTCTTACATACATTTGGTTTCTAACATCTGTTAACTTTAGTCTTTCTTGGTTTAGATCTTGTAAAAATATTTTCTGTACTTTTGAGCTGGGATTCTTCTCCTTCCTTTATTGCTATTATGCATAGATGTAATCTTTACACGGTGTCCCATATTTCCTGAATGTTTTATGTCAGGAATCTTTTAGATTTAACATTTTCTTTGACTAAATGCATCCCTTTCATCTATCATATATTTAATGCCTGTTATTCTCTCTTCCATTTTGTTTTGTATTTTATTGGTGAAACTTGCTGTTCATCTTCCTAAATTTTTCTTTTCCAATATTTTTTTTGGTGTGTGTTTTCTTTATTGCTTCTGTTTTTGCCACTGCTTTACATTTAAGATTTTTTTTTTATTTATACGTACTAAGCCTGGTTTCCCACTTCCTCCCCTACTCCCACTCCTCCTTCCCCACCCCACCCTTCCATCCATTCCTCAGAGGAGCCATACTAAGTTTAGGCAGAACCAAGCCCCTCCTACCTGTATCAAGCTTGAACAAGATATCCCACCATAGGAAATGGGTTCCAAAAAGCCAATTCATGCACCCAGGATAAGTCCTGTATCCCCTTTCAGCCTCTCCTCTCCACTCCAACTGATCAAGCCACATAACTATCACCCACATCTAGAGGGCTTAGTTTGGTCCCATGCAGGATCCCCAGCTGTCAATCCAGAGTCTGTGAGCTCCCAGACTCATGTCAAGTGTCTCTGTGATTTCCCAGTGCTTCTGTTTTTATTTTCAGGTCTTGAGCATTTTTATTTACTTCTTTCAACAGTTTGTATTTTCCAGTTTTTTTAAAAAAGGGATTTATTCATTTTCTCCAATTGTTTATGTTTTCCTGGATTTTTATAAGGGACCTATTCATTTTCTCTTTAAGGACATCAATTATCTTCATATAGTTGGTTTTCAGTCTTCTTTTGCGCTTTAGCTATGTTAGAATATTCAGAGCCTATTCTGGTAGCATATCTAGGCTCTAGTGGGACATATTATCATGGCTGTTACTGTTACTGGCACCTAGGCATTTGCATTTGGGAATTACTATAGGTCTAGGTGCTGATTTCTGGCTTTGTCCTTATGGGTGAGTGTTTTGATCCTTGGTTTCTGTTTCTTCTCTGGATTTTGGGAGTGTGTGATGGTTGTGTGTTGCCTGTGTTACCGACATGTTCTGCTGATGTGTTAACAGGGAATACCTGTTGCAGTTGAAGACTAGGTATTAGCAGTAGGTGTGATCACTGGGAAAGGCAGGTTGAAGCTCGTATTCTGTTTCTGTTCTTGGGACAAGACTGAGGGATTGGAACTGGGGGAAACAGAGAAAGCAGAGAATGTCTGCAAATGGCCTACTTTTATGTGGCAGGTGTGTTGACCAAAGGTTGTCTGCTTGAGTTGTGGGCTGGGCTGGGATATGGTGGTGAGTGTGGACAAGGAGGTTAGGAGGGGATGATATGGGAGAAATGGGCAGAGAGGAAGGTAGGCTACAGGTAGTGATCTGTTGCAGCACTAGAGATGAGACTAAGGGATTCGTTTGGGGAACTAAGATAGTGCAGGTCTGTAGGTAGCTTGCATTCTGGTTTTCTTGGAAGGTTCTTCTATTGAAATTGTTCTCAGAATTTTAGTAACTCAGAGCTCTGAATTATTTCAAGGTCATTGAGTTCAATTTTCTCATTTTACAGTTTAGGTAAATGATCAGAGATGGAAAGGGACTTGACCAAGGCATAATGCATCCAACAGATGGGGAAATCTGGAAGAGCACACAGTTGCTATGACTTTGAGTCTATATTTTCTCCCATTATTCTATGTTTATTCTTTACAAAGGAAATAATTCTGACAATGTTATGTGCACATGAGGTTGTTTATCCACATAGACATTTGTCCACATAAACTGGATGCAATAAACTTCCTGGGAATGTTCCATAGTTATTTCCAAAGGCATAGATTGTGGGTATATACAGCTGCTTGTGGATGTAACTGTCAAAGTGTATGCTAGAGTTTTCCTTCATCCTCAAAGACATTTTTCAAATGCTTCATCTTTGACACTGGCACCCACGCACACTTATGAATATTAAGTAATGTTAGAGGTTAATACACTACTAATGGTAGATTGTTGACTCTCAATTGACCCCTTTTGGCATGAAATGGCCAATAAAATGTTCTTCTCTAGTAAAATTAGATAGTCTTTTTATATTTTGCCTGAAAGGAGTGATAGAATTTAATGCATAGTCACATGGTATAACTCTTTCAGGATACTGTGAAGAATGTGTGATTTTTATAAATTATTTCAGAAACAATTGATGACTTTACTACATTTTTGTATGCTTTCACTCACAGTTATTTCTCAGAATAGAGTTTGTTTATAAAACCTTATTCAGAAAAATTTAACATTTAATCGAATAATTTAGAAATCCCATTTGGGGTATTTTGTCATATTAATAGCAATATAAATAATAGAGGTTAAGATAATTAGGGAGATTATAAATATGAGCACTGGTTTTATTCCCGTTCTGTTAACAAAATCATTTATCAACTGGAATTCTCTTTATATTTAAGATAAAGGAATATTTTATATTTAAGAAATTCATTTATAAACTAAGTCTTCCTGAAAACAAATTGAAATGCTTAATTGAATATAACAAAGACTCAAATATTATTAACTTCCTTGACATTTTGGTATAAGTAGTATGAATAAAAGGGAATTTTTATTTTTGTTGTCAATATTGTAAATGAAACATGATATGGTCACAACTAAATATAGTGTCTCTTATCATTTCTGAGGGGGAATGTGCATAGTATACTTCATCACTGTACTAAAAATTTGAGTGCTAAAGCCTTCTGTGTAACATAGCATACAATTATATAAGCTGTGCTAATTCTCTCACATTCTTTTTGTTTGTTTGTTTGTATGAGACAGAGTTTCTCTATGTAGCTTTAGAGACTGTCCTTGAACTTGCTCTACAGACCAGGCTGGCCTCGAACTCACAGAGATCTGTCTGCCTCTGCCTCCCAAATGCTGGAATTAAAGGCTTGCGCCACCACCACCCAGCTCTCTCCCACATTCTTTAAACTATCAGTATATTAGTTGAAATATCTAGGATGTAATAGTTATTTAGTTTTTGTACTGCATTGCTTAGAGAATTATGACAAGGAAAAATGCTTGTATATGTTCAATATAGACATCATTTAAGGTATTTTTATCTTGATGATATTGAGAATTGTCATGTAAATTTCTGCATATACTTCAAGCATATTATTCTGCAACTGTGTAAAAGATCAAATTAAATATGTGAATGATAGGACCTGAAAGGAGAATCATGAAAATATGTGAGAAGATTATTATTGAGCATTCTAAACACTATATAATTAACTCATTTCTAACTGTAGAGATAGAATTAAGAACTTAAACATAATTACCATGATAGGTTTTGATTGGACAGAAAACAGTGATGCGCTAAATGAAAGCTTGGATTTGTCAGAGATTGATGGACACATTTGAGAAGAATAGACTGTTAGACACTTTATAGAAAATTGGAAGAATGAAAGTTGACATAAATTGTTGTTTTATTGATTAAAGATACCTCTTTCTATACAGATAAAACTCATATATTAATAGGAGTGGAATTACATTATGAAGGGTTGGAAAATTGGGAAGAGGTAAGAAAATGGCTCCAGGAACATATAATAAGGACTTAGGTTGGATACGTTTCCTTATTTCTCCTCTTGTCCTATCTTATATTTTGTATAAGTAAACTTACATAGAAGAATATATTATACTATTTTCATTTTTAATCACATATTTCTATGTCACATATTTTCAAAAGTGTGTTATTTCCTTTTATTCAGTTGCTAGCTGGCTAGTGTATAGTTGTGAGTCAGGGAATGAACATTTCACAATCGATAACCAAATGGAACTTCTGTTTTTTCATGTCCCTCAGACTAAGATTTGAGAAGGGGCAGGACAGCTAATGTTTTAGTGATACTTTGTCCTTGAATAAAGTGTAAATATCTCATATGACTGACTTATGCAAAAAAAAACAAAAACAAACAACCCAATAACCTAGGTTATCAGTACATGATGGCTGACTGATGATTGTACAGCATTCAATATCCTGTGAGAAACAAGGATATTCATAGTCAAGAAAAGATATGCATCCTCTGGTGACATCATTTATTGAGATCTTATTGATTTTGTAGTCGGTAAGCTTTTTAATAGAATAAATTTATATGTGGATGCAGTGGATATAAATTATAGGATTTTATGTTGACAATCTCTGGAGTTAATTTTCTTTAGTGTAATTAATTAATTATTACTTTCTGTAAGAGTATCTCATGCAGCTTATCCTGACCTGGCACTTATATATAACTGCAGAAGAAATAATTGCAGATGACTTTGGACTTCCTGGTCCTTCTAATTCTGCCACACAAGTGCTGGAATTTCAGGGATGGACAAGAGCACCCAGAAGGCAAAGTGAATTTTAACAGAAACTTTCCCCAAGGTGGTATTTATCTGTACATCATAAAAAGGAATTCATGTAGTTTATTGACTGGCTAGACTTAAATTATTAATTTTTCTCTATAATTTTTCTTCCAAATCAGATATTTAAACAGATTACGCTTGTTAGATAAACTTAAATAGAAAATTTTGATTGCCATAGTTAATTTATTTCTTTAAAAAAAATTAGAATTTTGCCAGTACCAGTTTCCATGGAATTTTGGGAAGCACGTCTGACTTGTACATGTCTTCATTAATATTATATATTTTAAGTCAGTGATACCTCTTCTATATTAGTTCAGAGGCCACAGTGTGTTTGTCTATGTGTATGTGTGTATGGTATATTTGTGTGTTTTTGTCTATGTATGCCATGTGTGAGTGCCCAAGGATACAGAAGAGGGCATCAGATCCCTTGGAGCTGGAGTTATAGATAATTGTAACCTGCCTGATGTGCATTCTGGGAACTGGACTCCTGTCCTCTGTAAAAGCAGCAGTGTCTTGACACAGTGAGCCATCTCTCTAGCTCCAAATTTCCTTTCTTTCTAAAATCCTACAGAGCTTTCTTAAAACAGACAAACAGAAAAGAAAAACAAACAAAATCAGTTTCAGCACCTTCTTCGTTGAACACAATCACTGTGCACATCACATGAGTATAGGTAAAGGAAAATATATTCAAGACAGAGAAATTGAGGCATCTGATATACAAAGGATATTTGTCAAACTCTGAACTCTTGCTCTGTATTGGACTTGTCTTTGTTTTCTTAGGGAATGAGATTTTTCTACATTTAGTTCAATTTGTCTCCTAAAATTCATGTTTAGTAGTTCAGCAAAGGAATGTTTAGAATCTTGTAGACCTTAAATGTCAGCTGAGATGGAAACCAAAGGGCATCCCCCGTTCATCAGGTACTGGCCGAATAAACGTAAATGCTCATGAAGTCTCCCGTGCTTATTTTCAATAACATCGTGACCCCAGAGCCTTCATCACTTTTAACTGAGGCAGACAGTGTTTACATCAAATCTTTTTATATTAATGAGGTTGTGTTCTCTATTAAAGTACGTGTGTGTGCCTGTAAGTATACATGTAAGTATGGAATGGACAAGAAAAATGAAAAAAAGGGGTTTTGTGTTAAATAATTTATAGTTCAGGAACTCTTTTCCTGCTTGCTTTCTTTTGATTATGTTAAGTATAATTCTTTGGTATAACAATCACAGATGAATAATTATATTCCTTTCACTTGGCTGAAGGTACAGAATTAAGACATGTAGGATCAAAAACATAACAGAACAAAATAATTAGGACAGTGATTTAGCCATTCTGATTATATTTCTAACCCCACCTGCCTTCTGTCAGAAGGAACAGCCTTATTTACTGATTCTTCCAAGAAGAGTACATCCTGTTTGTCTCAAATCTTTAGTGCTTAGGAGCTCAATAACACACACATGTATAGTTTTCCTTATGTCTAGTTTATGGTTTGCTTGTATTTTCTGTGCTGGGATTACTCCTTGTACCTGCCTGGCAAACACTAGTGTTTTCAGGACTTGTTCTCTGAAGTTGGTCTATTCTTATGCTATTCAGCTATTTTCAGTCCACTGAGGGCATACAGGGGCACCTGCATGGTATCGTCTCATGGATTTCTATCCCCAACTGCTAACTTCTTTTGCGAGCTTCAGATCCATCTATCAAATCTGAAATTACTCACAGATTCATATATTCAACACCTGCAAAACCTTATTCATAGATTTTCCAAAACCTCTCTGGATTCAAGCCTGATTCATTTCAGCTGACAAACTTGAAATCTACAATCATTCCTCTTTGATCTGTTCCTTTAACAAGTACCTACACAGTTAACAACTGAATTTTTAGCTTTTGTCCCCTGAATATCTGGAACAAGAAATAAAAGTTTCTTATCCTATTGAATAACACCATCTCATTCTCTTTCTGGCTTTAGGAATGATATATTTTTCATTTCTCTTTGTGGACCCTTGGAAACTCCTTTGTCAAATTTAGAAATAGCTAATTTAAAGAGTAATTGTTCATTTTATTTATTTCTGTATATATGTACACAAACACTATTAAGAGTGATCCAGTTCATGCAGAAATTACTGCTTCCTGATTTAATAATTAAAAATATAGTTAGTATTCTGCCTGGTGAGACAGGGCTTGTCTTGCTGAATGAATTTAACTACTGAAGAGAGGAGCTATTCAATTCTGGCCATACTCAGGTCTAGGAACTTCCTTTTCCTGTATTTCACAGTTCTTTTCTCCTCTGCTCCAAATAATTTCCTCCCACATTTGCAAGGAATCTTTATTTCCTTAGTTCTTTCCTTGTATCCTGCTACTTCACTGGAACCCACAAAGGATGATATTATTTCCCTGCTGCATGCTTCCAATGACCAAGCTATTCATTTAGCTAATCGATGGTCCTTCCTAGTCCCAGCACCACACCACCTTGCGGTCATATGGCCTACAGAACAGGATCTGCCCTAGAAGGCACTTGACTTACAAGTCAGCTAGGAGAGATATTCTGCATTTCTGAGGGGTTGGCTTGAGCCTCTTTAATTCCTCTTCACCATTAATTACAGGTGAGGTAAACTGCTTCAGAAAGGGGTGACCTTCAGAAAGGTGTTAGATAGTGGGAAGCTCAAGGCAACCAACGGCTTAAGATTTTTCAGTAGGTGCTTGGAAGTCAAGTTCAATTTCTTTTTCTCTATTCCTCATGTAGCTTCTGGGACATGTAGGCGAGCCTCATAGGAAGGGTTCAAGCTTGCCTCAGATATATGGTAAAACATTCTCAGTGGAGGAGGGAATTTCTGGATATATTTCTTTAATCATAACACAAAGGAGACTGAGGCAGGAGGATTTTAAGCCCAAACCAGGTTGAAAAATTTAGTATGATCTTGCCTCATGTCAAACTGATAAACAGCAACAAAAAACCCTAAATAGACAAACAAAAGACAAAAATAATAACAAAATGAAGCTTTTTGCAGGCTGTAGAGCACACATAAAAGCTGTTTCTTTTGCTTGACTGTTTTCTCTTTAACATTTTACTTTCTACTGAGATCTACTTTGATATGCTGGCAAAAAATGGGAGTGGGGTCAGTGTTGTATTTCACAAATTTATTCATTTTACAGCTGAATGCTAATTTGTTAAAGGTTTTTGAATCGCCGTCTTGCCTTCTGAGATTCTGGATGACCCTGAGATCCTCTGACTACTAACCATGTGCTCCAGAGGATCCTGTGTGCAGAGGCTGAGGGATTTAGCCCAGAAGCCAGGTTAGAAGGGCTCTCTGGATATACAGACTTCTGCTGATGCCGCAGGAGTGATTCATTCGTTCAGAGAAGATGTGCATAACCCACCAAGAGTGCAAAGTCCCAGGAGCATCCCCATCTTAACTTGACTGTGAATTCTTCAGCTGAGAGCAAGGTTAATTATGTTTCCTGCTGTGTTATGTTCTCGCTAAGTGCACAATGTAGCTCAAAATAATTCTGAGGCCTAGAATGGAAATGAGTTACTTCTTTAGGAATGAGGAAATTGTTTAGTGCTTCCTTAAGGCGATACACTTGGCAGCCTTTACTGAACGTACTAAGGTAACTTCTGATAAACCTACCCTCTTATTTTTTTCACTCTCACCTTATTAGTTGTCTTTCTTCTTACTAACAAAATAATTGACAAATAGCAATTGCTCCTTATAGGGCTGGAAAAGGTCCAGCAATTAAGACAACTTACTGCTCTCACCAAGGACCAGGGTTCAGTTCCTAGCATATACATCAAAACCATCTGTAAGTCCAGTTCCAGAGTGTCCCATGCCGTCTTCTGGCTTCCAATGAGACTAGACATGTACAGGATGCACAAACATGCATGTAAGTACACACTCATACTCATAAAATAAAAATAAATATTTTAAATAAATCATAATTACAAGATTGTGCATATCCTCTGTTGAAATGTTTGTTAGCAGCTGCCTGTTACTTCTTCCTCATCTCTGTATGAGGACGGCACTCAGTTGTTACCATGTGAGTAAAGAAATATAATAGCATGATTTTGAAATGTTCTTGTCTCCTGCTTGATTAAACTTACCCTTTAAGAATTTTAAGTGAGACTATTGGACATTTGCCTTCTCTCTTGTCTTGGAATCTTCTCATACTCCAAGGCAGTTTGTGCTTTATATATGCAGTTTTAGAAATGATTTTTCTCTAGGGAAGTCAAACTTTTGCAGGTTTACTTCCCTCCCTCCCTCCCTCCCTCCCTCCCTCCCT
>NC_022031.1:65829398-65856110 GCF_000317375.1 Microtus ochrogaster | reverse complement strand
CTTTCTTTTTATAAAATTTACCTGTCTTTCAGCTGAGAATATAATGGAAAGGACACAATGTACCTTCCATCCAGTTCTACAAATTAACTGTTGAGTTTTAGCAAGAAGAATCAGGAGGAAGATTCTCAGACCTTTCAGAGCTGCCAGGGCAGTGGTTACTTTGTCTTTGCTCTCTGCTTTGAGTTTCTTTTATAAGAGTTGCCACAGTCATGATGTCTCTTCACAGCAATAAAATGCTAATTAAAAAACTTATACTTACAAATTCTCATAGAAAAGGATAATATAATATAGAAAGTGGTGAATTACATTTGTAGCAAGAATATCAGTGCTATTGGTTGAAAAGGATTTGCAGAAAGGTTAGGGGATTATCTTTTCTGAAAATAAAAAAAAAATCCTGAATGCCTGCTGAGAAGTTAAGACTGCTTGAATGACTGAGCAGACAAGAAGTGGCAGGAAAGAATTTCAAACTAGTTA
The DNA here is from genome assembly GCF_000317375.1 of Microtus ochrogaster. NCBI lineage: Eukaryota > Metazoa > Chordata > Mammalia > Rodentia > Cricetidae > Microtus > Microtus ochrogaster. The sequence goes on along the minus strand of NC_022031.1, from coordinate 65,855,636 downwards.
CAGGGTCAGCATCACATGGGATTCTAGGTCACTATAAAAATCAATGTTTTTCCAGGTTTTGGCTATGACAAACAATGCTGCTATGAACAAATGTTTCTGTGGTATGATGGGTCCTTGACCAAAGAATGGATAAGGAAAATGTAATACATATACACAATTGAGTACTAAACAGCAGAAAAAATAGTAACATCTTAAAATTTTCAGGCAAATGGATGGATCTAGAAAACATCATATTGAGTGAGGTAACCCAGAGCCAGAAATACAACCATCATATGTAATCACTCATAAATGACTTTTAGACATAAAGCAAAGAAAAATTAGCCTATGATTCGCAATTCCCAAGAACCTAGACAACAAAGAGGACCCAAAGAGATATAGATACATGGATCTAATCTACATGGGAAGTAGAAAAAGACAAGATCTCCTGAGTAAATTGGGAGCATGGAGACCTTGGGAAAGGGTTGAAGAAGGGAGGGGAGAGAAATGGAGGGGAGCAGAGATAAATGTATAGCTCAATAAAACCAATTAAAAAATTTTAAAAATCAATGTTTTTACCATAATAGGTGAAACAGTAAGCGTTTGGATAATATTTAACAGAGATCGCAAGTTACCTATTTACATTATAAATGAATAACTTAGCTTTAAATTGGAAATGTAGTGGTATGTCAATATTGGAAGGTAAAATATCAATTGGGAAGCCAATAAAACTATCAACATGAGTGATGACTAGGAAAGTTCTGAGTAGAACATTTCAGGGTAAAACATTCAATATTTCCTGACATATTGATTGTGAGAATTATAACCTACTCAATTAAAGGGAAAACATTTAAATTTTGGTTATCCGAATTTACACTTATTCAGATGTGTTTAAGCTGCTTTATTCTGTCTTATTATTAATAACACAATCAAGAGGCTGAGTTCATGTGACCACATTTGAGATGTTTAACTGATTTTCAAGGTGGGGTGCTATACACACACAGTAAGTGAAATATTTGGAGTCATGGAAAATAGCTATCAATCTGGGAAATTTTGAAACAGCTGGACTAGATATAATTACCGCCATGAACCGTTTTTGTTTTTTGAAACATGTAAGTAGAGAAACAAGAAATTGCAGAACCTTGTTTGTAGTACATGCCTAGTGTTAAGAGGTTTAGAAGACAAGGATGGGCCTGGGAAAAAAGAAACAGTCAGTAATCAGGTAAGAGAAACCAGATCAAATGTATTCTTGGGAGTCAAGTGAGCAAAACGATCTAAGCAGTACAGTGTCAAATCTTGAGAAGTCAACTTCATTGATGGCAGAATTGAATTCTGTAGAAAGTCATGAAGAAGTTGTCAAGAAATTTCAGAGGAATTAAGGCTAAGGGTGGTAGTGTCATCATCATGATAACAAACGTGCACACCACAATGATAATATCCAGATGGGAAACATTACAAGCACAAAAAAGAAAATGACTTTTGAAGGTCCTAAAGAGCAACCAAAAATAGAGAGAAAATGAAGGAAAATTGAGCCGTGAAAAGTGGATCATAGTAGACACAAACTAGCTTTATCAAATTACTATTTCATTGAAATATACATACACAGAGAATTTCATTGCTAGTAAAGTCAGTAGCTAAAACCAAAGAAACAAGTAGAGATTTCAGTTTTCAAACACTGCAGGAAAGATATCAGAGCTATAATCCATCTGACCCCAAGTTAAAAGGGTTAATGTTTTAAAAATAAAATTTACTGTATCTATAGTACTGACAGTGCATCAACAAGATGATGAACATTCTGCAGGAACATGCAATATTATGAAGCATAAATCATCACAAAAATAGTTACTCAAGAAGACTATTAGTCAGTAGTAACCTTGAGTTGATGCAGAATGTGAAAAAATAGTAGTTAAAGCCTTTTAAGTGTGAACTTTTAACAAGTGCAAGGCTTAAAAATATCTGTGAAATTTTATCTAGAAAGAAAAAGAAAATTAAAAGCAAGTATTATAAATAGATATAAATATTAGAAAGTCAATATTTCATTCAAGAAGGTACAATTATAAATAGATGTGTCTCTAATAAGATAATTTAAAATATATGAAGGAAAACTCACTGAACTGAACAAATAGATGAAAAATATAATCATAGTTGTAGAATTTGTACATTTCAGAAAGCTACTGAATGACCTGACAAAGTCCCCATGACGACATTGATTATGTAAATGCCTTTACCCACCCATCTTCATCATCCTGATAGTCATATAAGCTGACAACTTCAGGATCAACTATTCTTAAGTGTAAGATGAACTTTGTATCAGGTGTTTTCCTTTGGACCAAAAACCAGCTCCAAATCATGGCACAGAGACTTAGTATTAGTTATAAATGATTCGGCTTAGCTTATGTTCATTTCTGGTTAGCTTTTTCTCCTTTAATTTAAATTTACCAGTTTCTCTTCATCTATATTTGCCTCGTTACCTTTACCTTTCTTTCTGTGTGTCTTATCTGTGTCTCCTGGCTGGCGACTGACCATCTGGCCCTACTTATTCTTTCTCTGCCTATCTATTGCCCATTCAGTTCTATATGAGATCAATCAGGTGTCTTAGGCAGGCAAGGTGGAACAAATGAAACACATCTTTACATAATTTAAAAACTGCAGCACAAACAAATGTAACTAACTCTTAATATCTTAAATTAACCCATTTCTATTAATCTGTGTATCACCTTGAGATTGTGGCCTACCAGAAAGGTTTCAGCAGCGTCTTTTTTCCTTTGGCAGCTACATGGCATCTCCTTGACTCTGCTTACTCTCTCTCTATATATCTCTTCCAGGCTGAATATATTCTGCCTTGCCATAGGCCAAAGCAGCTTTACTTATTAACTAATAATAGCAACACATGTATAGAAGGAAATCTCACATATTAAAATCATAAATAGTATTCTAGTTATGAAAAGAACTCTCTTTTATTCTCATTATCATGATAATGTTGAATTCTGGTAGTTCCTCATAACTAAATCCCAAGAGTTTACTTGGTATAATGAAACTTCTGTTTTTAATTGGAACTAATTTTTTTCCATACAATAGATTCTCCTTATTTGTTCCTGGATGCTCAGCCCTGAAATAACCATACAAAAACTGTATTAATTAAATCACTGTTTGGCTATTAGCTCTAGCTTCTTATTGGCTAACTCTTACATATTATTTTAACCCATTTCCATTATTTTATAACCACAAGGCTCATGACCTACTGGCAAGGTTCCAGCTGGCAACTCATATTGCCACAACTCACCCTCTGGTGGCTACATGGCATCTTCTTGACTCTGCCTTCTTTCTCCCAGCATTCAGTTTAGTTTACCCCACCTAGTTCTGTTCTGCACTGCTAAGGCTCAAAGCAGTTCTTTATTAATCAATGGTAACTACAACAAACAGAGGGGAATCCCACATCAAGGGAGAAGAGAGGAAATGGCTTACCAGAGTCCAGGTCAGCTGTGGCCACTGGAGGTCACAGGTAAAACTTATTTCTAGGTATTGACAGATGACACAGATGTGTGTGGTGGGGCTTGGGAAGCATGGTTCACTGCAAGGTTTATTGTTCCCACGCAATGGAGGGATAGAGGGAAGAGAAACCCTTGCAGGAAGCCAGCTATAGAACTGAGGGTGAATGAGACCGAAAAGATTGTAGTCGGGGACAGGAAGGAGATAGAAATAACTTATCTGAGTCTACATCCAGTTTGGCCATTGAGGATCTCAGGTAAAAAGTAATATAGTGACATCTTAATCAAACTTTGTAATAAGATTTATATATTGAATATGCCTTTATAAAAATCCTAATGGAATAATTTCAAATAAGACATTAGTTATAATGACTTGTGTGGTATAAAAATATAGAGCCTTAATGTAAAATTTGATGCATGATTGTTTACATTTATTCAAGCAATTAGTGGTTCTCTAAATAGAAGTATATAATAGCATTGCTTACAAAAGATTCAAAGTTATACAAAAAGGAAATTTCCCAGTCTGGAATGCTACAGATATAGATGGCATGACACGTTGCTCTTTGCACAAAAGCTTCACAGGTGATTCTGATGCATTCAGTTAGCGCCAGTTTTAGGGGATGTACCCTCCAAAGTTCTCAATAAAGAAATTAGTGGAACTTAAGAAGGCATGTCGGATAAAAGAGCTAAGAATTTTCATTATATAGTAAGGATATCAAGGAGTGAATTTTTTTCTTTAACTGACTATAAATGTAGAATTTTGGTACTTAGTCATATATCGTATCACATCATTAATATATCAACCTCTCTTTAACTGGAATCTATTCCTTTATTTCTGATAATTACTTTCCTTGTCATGTATTGGGATGTTTTATATTTGTTATAGTACGAATTTTTGTGTCTTCCTTGAGCTTGTGCTATAGTCAGAAATCTCTTACTGCCTCTGCTAGATCAAAATGCTTATATATAAACAACAGCAAAGTTCTTGATTACAGTTCCATACATATATACACACACACACACACACACACACACACATATATATATATATATATATATATATATATATATATATATATATACAGTTTTAGACACACACATACACATACACTCATATAAACTAACTTCCCATTGTCCTTTTCTCTTTCTACAAATTGTTTGTAACTGACTGAAGAAGTTAATATGTTCTTTGTGTTTTCATGTATATGAGTATTTTTCCTGAATGTATTTCTGTGCATCACTGTGAGTCTAATATCTGCAGAGGCTAGAAGAAGGTTTTAGATGCCTTGGAACTGGAGTTGGGGATGGTTGTAAGCTGTCACATGGTGCTATGAACTGGACCTAGGTCTTCTGGAAAAGCAGACAGTGATTTTAATCTTTGAGACATTTCTCCAGCCATTTGCTTTAACATTAACATTACTATCTATACACCAGAGATTAATGCCTAATATTTTTGTGAGATGAATTTTTTTACCTAGTATGACTAATAATAGACACATACTTTTAAATTAATCCTTGATACAGTAAAATATTTGCCTTAGTTCAACCTACAAACTGGTGAAAAAATAAAAAGCAAACAAAAAATTTTTATTGAGGTTTTATTTATACAGGTTTCTGAGCAAAACTAGATCATTATTTGACAGTGGAATGAACAACAGTATTACTTCCTAACAATTTGTTTATAAATGCCTCTTTTCCAAGTTTTTTTGTCCCCAATATTGAAATTGTGCCTCCCTCAGACCTGTGATCAAACAACCAAAAAGTTTGCTCCAATCTTTAAAAAGTTTACATAATCTTACCTTGGGTTAATGTTTCTCTATGCTGATGTCATGTGATGTCCAGATGAATTCTTCAAAGCACTGCTCACTGTGAAGTTTTCCCTGAACAATGTCATCTGAGTCATCACCAGTGGGTCTAGGGTAAAGTTACATTATGTTCAAGAAGTGGATAACTCTCAATTACAGATGCATACACTTGCTTATAATTATTGTGCACTTCTCTGTGGGTGTCTCAATGGGGCTTGTTGCAGATTTCTCTCTTAAACTTTGTGATGTGGGATGTCTGTCTGTATATGTGATGCTTTATTGGGTGATGAATAAAACTGTTTTGGCCAATGGCTTAGCAAAGTGAAGCCAGGCAGGAAATTCGAACAGAGACAAAAAGAGATAGTAGGTAGAGTCAGGGAGATTCCATGTAGCTGCCAATGGAGACAGACCCTTATCAGTAAGCCACAGCCTCATGCCAATACACAGATTAGTAGAAATAGGTTAATTTAAGATGTAAGAGTTAGTTCATAAGAATCCTGAGCTAATAGGCCAAGCAGTGTTGTAATTAATATAGATTCTGTGTGATTATTCAGGTCTGGGTGACCAGGAATGAACGAGCAACCTGTTACTACAACTTTGTCTGTTACGATGGTCTGCTGGCGTGTGTCCTAAGCCCATGAGCTCTTTTCTTGCTCCAGATCCTATGAAAAGTGACTTAAATCACCTAATGAGTTAGAGCAACAAATTTTCTTTAAAGCTTTGTAAATGCTTACCCAATGCTGTCCTGTTTCTTTGTGAGGACAACACACAGTTGAAAATACTTGCTGTTTACAGTGGAGAGCTTGTCTCCACAGGCCCCAGGTCAAGGACTTGCTGGAACTATATTGGTTTGGCAGGTTATCAGCTGTCCTGTGGAGCATGAAATGACCAGTGTGTCCAGAGTACTTGCCACTTTCTGCTTACCCAGTGAAGTTCTACTCTGTCAGCAATACTAATATTATGCATCTTATGTTCTTTCCAGTACACAGATGATTCAGTTCATTTTGGACTGTTAGGGCAGAATGTTGAAATTATTTCCAGTGGAAGGAAAAGCAACACCCAAATGTATATATTTTCTACCATATGCAAACATGAACTGTTTTTGACTTTTTTTAATGGATAAGTAAAAGACGGAAGAGGATGTGTCTTATAGATCAATGGCATAACATATATACTGTAAGTGATGTTTTAGTTAAAGTTCTAAAGCTGCTACATCATCTGCTTCAGGATTGCCATGTGGTAGAGTTTCCAGGGAGTACTCCCATCTTCCATGAACTATCTGTTTATATGTGCATGCACCTAAGTGTGTTTGTGTGTGGGGTACAGACTTGTTAAGCAAATAATACAATGGCAACCATGATCAGGTAGCTCAGAGTGTAAAAATCTGTGAGGTTAGTCCTCACACTCTATATTTTTTTTTTACTTATTAACATGCTGTTTATCATTGACTTCTAGGCCTTTCTCATAAAAATAATCCTGTAGAAGTACAGTTTTACAGATGCTAAGCATATTTGTCCCAATTGTATATTCATGGACTAGAGAAATAATAAAGAAAAGAGTCCGTGTCCAAACTGGAAAGCTAAACAACCTCGGAAATATGACAAATCCAAGGCAAAATCTGTGGTCTGGTCCTGTTTATAATGTCACCCAAAAGTGTGGCATCATTACCATCTTAGAATCAAACTCCAAACTGTGCCCAACAGCTTACAAGGTCCATAGGTTACCCCTCCACCAAAGTACTTGGATGCATGACCTGTGGTGAAGTACTAAGGAGAATCATTTCTTTTTATCATTTTTATCGTGTGTGTTTATGTGTGTGTGTGTGTGTGTGTGTGTGTGTGTGTGCACAAATGTACATGTGTGTGAATTATGTCTTTCCTTCCACCATGTGTGACCTGAGGTTGAACCATGCTTATTAGGCTTGGTAGAAAATGACTAGTGATTTTTGTAGTTCAGCCGTCTTGCCAGCCTGGGTATCACTTATATATACAGTTGATGAATAGTCAGAGTTTTCATTCCTCAAGCAGATCTGACTATTCTTTGTGATGCAAGCTTAGCCTGGGAACTGATTCAGGCTGGAGAATTGGGGAGGAAGGACTCATCCTTAGAGAATTGGTACAGCCTTGTGTGTCCATTCTTGATCTCTTTGGGGTTCATAGTAAGCAGTGCTCCTATGAACGCTCACTCATGATCATTCCTCCAGAACACAGTGCTCCATGGCCATGCCGATAGACTCCTTAAATCAGGATCCATCTCACTATTTCAGTTTTCTGCTATGAGGGACTTAATCTGCCTGTTTAAGTAATTATTTTTACCTTGCTTCTGCCTAGTAAGGGCTGCCATATGCTATCAAAGATCACTGTTCTAAACCTGTATCCTTTGCTTACTGAGCTCTGATATCGTCATTTATAAGGATGTTCATATCTGATTCCACTCATGGAGACATTAATTATGTTTTCCCTGTATAAAACAGAGTAAGGTGGAGATTCTTTCAGACTTTTAAATTTTTCCACAAAAATAAAATGTGAATCCAAAAACTCTGGTATTAAGTGATGAAACTGAAAAGAGGAAGCAATTAAAAGGCTTTAATTAATTCCCAAGTGGCTGGTGAAGAGTGCAGAAACTGAAAATTTACAAATCATTTAAAACATGCAGTCACTAACAAAACTGCACAGATGGATCATGGATATGTTGTCAAACATGAGACAGAGAGCACTGTTGGATCAGCACTGTGTTGGTTACTATCATGTGACCCATATCCAAGGAAAGTTGGATATTGATTAGCTTCTGAGCTGGGCTAATGCTGCCAGCACAGTCAGCCCCTGCCTTTCTTCTGATCTGCTGATCCTTCGTCTAGGTTCACAATTCTGATTTTCACTCCAGATATCTGTCAGATCTTATTGATTTTGGCACTCTGATACCAAATTATTTAGCCCATGAAATTGCTTCAAACTGTGTTTCTGAGAAGTTGTCTGAGCAGATGGATCTAAACCTGTGCAATATCTTTTAACCTGTGAAGAGCTGAGTTGAGTGCTGGTGGTCGGATGCTCTGATGTGCTTGCTGGGAAAATAAGGTTTACTTATTGGTGCAGTTTGACCAGATGTGGCTGTGGAATGACGTATATCCCTTGAAGGACAGATGCTGTAGAGGTGGCTTCTCTAGGTCATGTTTGAGAAACACAGATGTGATGGTGTGCCTGTTCTGAACAGCTGCAAAGGTGACTGGAGACTCTGAGAGTTTGGGCCAATAAAGGATGGTCACACCTTTGGGGAAATAGGGTGCTGGTAGTGACCCTGCATAGACACCTTTTGGGGGAGGGGGCGAGAAGGCACAGAGTCAAAGACATAGACTCCGGAAGTCAGGTGAAAGGAAAAGTCGACTCATTTATTGAGGGTACAGACAGGCCTCTTATACACTCTACCTCCCAAGGTCTCATTGGCTCAGGCTGCTGACTCTGCTGCATTGTCTTTCCCTCATTGGCTTCTCCTGTCACGTGTCTCTGCATCAGCAGTCGCTGGGTCTAGCGGCAGGCTCTACAATGGTTCAGGGAGGAAGTTCCGTCAGTGCATGCTCATGCTGGCTGGTTTGGGCAGGGCTACTGTGGCTTGGGTAGGTTGGCTGACAATTTGGATACGACCATTGAAATCTGTTAAGCATAGGCAGTGATGGGTTAACGATTGCCAGCAAAGTGGTGGCTCACTCAGCTACTCAGGCTTGGGCTTCTGTACTCTTCTCAGGATCTTGCAACCATCTTTTCTGTGAGAGAAACACAAGCCTTGGAGAGGCTGGGAGTTAACCGGTAGCTCTGCTATTGGTCAAAATGCTGCTGGCGTCCTCATCCAGTTTGTGAATCATAAAAGCCAAACGTTGAAAGAAACTGATAATTCTTTGAAGAAAATTCTTCTCGGATGCTTACAGGCATCACTCTCTATGGGTGTATTCTTACCCGATTCTTCTGATAATATTGACAGCTTCTTTCCCTGTAAAGGCAGCTTAATGGTCAGAGTGACATTTAATCCATCTGCAGACACACCGGTATGCATACATGTGGAGAAGAATTATAGGGGACTAGACTTTGAGTGATTAAATCTTTGACACTGGTAAGCATGAATGCTAAAATCTGTAGGAATGTAAATGAGATAAAGATGCAAAAGATTCTCCGTTTCCCTCTCTCTTTTATTCCTGTAAGTAGACAGGAGAAGGGGAGGAGAGGTGATGGAAGAGGAGGAAGTGAGGAAGGATGGAGATTGGGTGAGGGCAGCAATGGGTGGCAGGATGAGAGATGGCGGTGTGCTGTCTCAGTTAAGGTTTCTTATTGCTGTGAAAAGACACCATGGCCACAACATCTCTTCTTTTTCCCTGTATGTATGTCTATGCATCCCTTGTGTGCAATGCCTACAGAGGCATAAGAAGATGATGGAAAGCCTAGAACCTCAGTAGTTCATATATATATATATATGAACTATTGCCTGGACATGACATTCAACATTATGAACAGGTCTCACATTTTTTACCATCTGTTCCTATCTAGTTCTGATTCCTTAATCTTGTTTCTGAACACCAAGAATTTATACTTGACGAGGCTTCCAGTCAGACTGCAATCAATTAGATCTTATAGTGCCTTCACTGAAAGAAAAAAACAAATTAACCAAAGACAAAACAAAAATAACCCTCATTTCCCTTACAGTGGTCCAGCAGTATAGTCACTATAGGGATTTGCTGATATTTGACAGTCAGTCAAAGATAGCAGATAGGAGAGGTTGATTATACTGAAAATGGCAGTGTTGTTCTACAATATGTCTTGTTGGAGAGCCCTAAGCAAAAAGCAGGTGTGTGTGTGCTCTGAATTATGTCTATATTATGTCTATTAGTGGGATATTTCTGCCTGTCCAGAAGATTTGTGGTAATCTACAAGTACAAATTAGCATCTCTCCTGAAGCATCCACATCTTTCTAGGATGCCAGTTTTGTTATAGAGCATCACGCAGGAATAATCACTTTTCCTTATTTGCTAAACATACAGTGAGCCCTAGGCCTCCTCATCAGCCCGATCTGTTCTTTAACTATGGTAGATGACAAGCAAGCCTACTATATCCCAAGCTTTGATTAATTGATCAGAGCCATCCTTCCTCTTGGCACATGGGTCACTCTCAGAAATAATTACTCACTTGCATAATTTTTCATTCACTATATCTTCTCTTATGTCTCATCAAAGATGGCATCAAAGATTGCATAAGCTAGTGTTCAGCAATTTAGATTGTGATCCACATGTCACAGATAAAAAGTCTCAGTAAGTTTTTTTTACCTCATTATTGCAGCCATGATAAAATGGAATCTTCTTTGTCAGTTGGCAATGAAAATTTAATTTTAGAATCTTATCATTAGAAAAATCTCAAAAAACTCACTCGAGGGCCTTATATTAGCATTTGACGGATGGAATTTTGAAAAGAGGGATTCCTGTGGGACACTGTTTTTAGGAATTTTGTAAAGCAGCTGGAGAAAAATGTCCAGGTAGGGCAGAAGATAGACATGATGGTTCAGATAAGCAAATATAGTTAGCCTGGGCCCTTGGGGAGCTCTGAAGCATAAATTATACTGTGAAGATTCTCCTCTTCTAGCTGGGCATCAGTCATCACTCCTGGTCCAGCCCTAGCCAGTGGATAGGCAAAGGGATAAGTAAATATCTTTGAAGTTAAAATAGAGCAGATATACGGTCATGAACAGTAGCCATGGCAGCAGGTACTGCAAGCTGAAAATGGGGATCAAGTAACAAAATCTGTTTCATCTGCCTTATAATGTTGAATATATAATATAATACCCTTCCTTATAATATTGAAAAATAGTGTAAGTTTGTACATTGGCATTTCAAGTTTTGGAGAACTGGTTTCATTTGGGCAAAGTAATTAATCTTTGTGAATCTGTTTCTTCTCTAGGGAAACATAAAGATGAGAAGTCACCTGAAAGGATTAAGTGAGGATAAACTTGTTAAAGAGCTAGGAGAGTCTTGCTTCCCATGCATCTGAAATAGATGTTATGTTAACAAAGGAGGCAGAAATTGACTATATTACCAGGGAAAAGATTAGGATAATCTAACACACATGTTGGTATCTATTCCTTTTCACAATGACATACTGTGTCACTCGTATAAAATAATGCAATATTACTATACAGGAATAAACTTGAATTATATTTAAGGTAAAGGGTTGGGTGTTGCAGAACATAACCAGTGTGATTAATGTTGAGAAAAAGTGAGTTATTGTTAGGATTTCCATTAACACACCACCAGTGCTTTTTGAAAAGCTATTGATAAAGTGTGCATGATATAAGATGAATCTCACTGAAATAAACACTTCTACAAAGTCCAGAATTTAGATTGGCTTAGAATTTACTGTACATAAGCGATTGATTAAATAAATAATACAAAGATGTGGACTTTATTGTTATTGTCTGGCTATTCTTGTTTATTTCAATTTTATGCAATCTTCCAGAGATAGTGGTTTTATCTGCCAACTTTTAGTCACTCAGTTCCTTTTGGTAGGACTTTAATGAGTGCTTCCTGTACTTGGAGTCTTTGTGCAATTCTAAGAGCATTTGTTTGTATACAGCAAATGACATTCCTTTATCCGACAGTTTTAGGTGACCTGTATAACTGCGACTTATGTTGCCATTCACTGCACGTACAATTCCTGCGGCTGATTGTGTTTCCTTAAGATGTTGCTCTCCAGGAAATTGTATTCCCTTCGTGTTAGTCAAATCTAAAATAACTATAGAACCAATACTTAAAATAATTTTATAACTCAAGATGATGTCACAGAATAAATTGATTACAAAGTTAAGTAGCAACATGGAATTATTCTGTGAGAAATGATCTTATAATTTAGCTTGATTTATGCAGTCAGACTTACCAGAAAATACATATGATAAGAAATGTGTCAGGTTTGTTCAAAAACTCCAAAGAGCAATTAATGTGTAAGCATTTGTTGTGCCACAGCACATTCTTCTCAAGCATAAAACATTTAAAAGTATTTTAGGTAACAGCAATAAGAACATGTCAAATCTATGTAGTGTATTTCATAAGGTTTTTCTATATTGTTTATTCCGATACCTCTGTTGAAACATGGGATGGAAAGGGAGACATTCATTGAGAAAATATTCAGTCAAAAAGACCTTGAAGGCCATATAGGAATTAACTATATTTTTGATGATGTAAAATGTTTTTCACATCAGACAGACCTATGGGAATTTCTTTAGCAGTGTGAGTGGCTGCAATGGTTCCTAATGTTGACATTAATTTTGAGGTTTAAATGAATATTCAAATCAAGATAGCAATCTCTTTTCTTTAATTCAGTTCCATTATTATTGAAAGAAGACAGTGCACACATACCTGTTTATTTAAAAACCCAATAATCATCATGGTACTTGTAAATATTCAAGGAGAACTTGTATGACTTTGATACAATGTTGCCTTCACTTCTGTTATTGCTGCTCAGAGTAGTTAAAGCTAGGATTCCTTTTCCATGTACAAAAATCAGTCTCAGTAGACATGGTGGCTTATAGTATGGGTCTGGATGTCTGATGAAACTTAATTCTAATCTCCTTCCAAGGTTTATGATTTGGGGCAAATTTCAAAATCTATCCTCAGTTTCTTTCCTGTATAATCAGGGCCTTTAAAAGTGGAGCTGGCTGTTTTCTAAGGGCATAAGTGTCTATTATGAACCCCCCCCCCCATGTAAGATGGCATTATGGACACTTAGGGTGCCCATTTCAGCTCACCAAATATGAGAAACAAAATAATAGGCACAGGAATTAGGAACTGGCTGATGAGGTGCCTCCAGCAATTTCATATAATTTCTGTCTCTCAGCTTTGTCATCTAGAACTCTAGCCTTAAAATTTTACCAAGTGACTTATTACTTGTCTCAAATCTTATTTAGTGCTGAATGAAACTTGCCGAATATTTTATTAAGGATTTTTGTTTCTGAACACATGAGAGACAAACTCTTTCTGTCTCTGTCTGTATCTCCCTGTCTTTCTGTCTGCCTGTCTCTCTCTCTCTCTCTCTCTCTCTCTCTCTCTCTCTCTCTCTCAGATTGCTTGTGCTCCTCCACCCCCCAACAAAAAAGAAGAAAGGAAAAAAAAAACAAGTCCAATTTTGGATTGCTCATATACTCACAAGATCATAGTCAAACTCCCAATGGCAGGTTCCTTAAAGAAAACTAAGACTTTCTCTACCCACACCACTGTCAGAAGCCAAAGAAATCTACAATTCAGCACCTGTATCACATCTTTAAAAAAGTTCTCTTCAACTGTTTTCTATCTAGGAGTGGAGGAGTGGGGGTGGGGTAGAGATTGTAATAGAAGCTTCTTTGTCTCTCTTTCTCAACTGTGATTTTGAAGTCATCAATACCAATGGAAAAGTTAATTCCTTGCCTTTTACAGTCAGCATGATGTACCACAGACATTCACATGGCCCCTATTGTCAGTCTGTGCCACAGACCTCAGAATGGTCTCCAGTGACAGGAGAGACCATGGATATCTATATGGCCTTCTACCACGGCGTGGGCCACCTACAACATCATGGCCATCAGTGGCAGCACAGATTACAGACATCAGCATGGTATCCAGGACATGGGCCACAGATGGCACTCCAGCCCATGAACATCAACACTGCTTCAGATGGGGCACAGACCATGGACAACTATCTGGCATTTGGTGGTAACATGGGCCATTGACATCAACATGACCCCTGACTGTAACAGGGACATGTGCCCCAACATGCCCCTCAGCAGAACCACATGGACCACAGACATCAACATGGCCTCATTAGGCAGTACAGGGTACTTACATCTACATGACTTCCTTAAATACTAACATGACCTCCAAGGGGCAGCATAGTGAACACGGAGGTCTTCTGAGGAGTTCCAAGCCAGAAAATTCTGTTCTTCTTCTAGGACATCCTGTCATTGCTCAGAACCAAGGTCATCTAGGGGCTGGGTAGCATGTTTGGGGCTGAGTCTATAAAACTCCAGGTTGCTGCACCTCCCTACCCTGTCGACCCTACTCTGCCCTAGTCTGCAACTGCACTTTTCCGCATCCACTGCAGGCTTCTCTCACACCTGTCACCACAGTCAAATCTCTAGTTCTGCCTCTCTCTATCATATACTCACCACTCCGTTCTTCCATCTTCCCCACCTCTTCATTGCATACTCACTCACCATAATGGCTTTGGAAAATGCAATGTCACAAATATTCATTGGAATGAGTCATTTGTCTGATTCAAGGTTTCTGGTTCCTGAAATGCCATCAGTAGTGGACTACTGCCAAGACTTGTCTCTGACATTCTGCTGTTGGCCAGAGTCAGGGTGATCCTGTGGCTAGGAAGGGTGGCTGGGGTCATGTTCCATACCAGCTCCTGGCTGCTGCACAGGCCTGAATGCCTGCTACCCCAAGGACTACTGGGCTTGGCCTTTGTGCTCTAGCTTGCCCTGTGCTCTCAATCTCTCTTCAGGGCAAGGATCTTTGGTTTCAGATGTAGTAGTTTCATGCTGGGGCTGGCCAGTTGGCCTAGTACTGGCTCTATTAAGTAATGATACTTAATTTCATTTTGGAGGACCAACTCCTCCACGCATTCTGCAGCTCGTAGATGGAGTAGACATTAGGGTAGACATACTCAAAGCAATGGATCTGGCTTGGATGGCTGCTGAGTTGATCATTTTTGGCCATCTCATTAACAACTGCCCGTAACTCCAGCTCTAGGGGATTTGACATCCTCTCCTGGCTGGAAATAGCTCAGTTCTTGTCTCTCAAACAAGAGGGTTTGAGTTCAGTTCCAAACATCAGTTTAAAAAACTCAAGGCATGGTAGTGTATTTATGTAATACTAGAAATGGAGACACAAAAGAAATAGAACCCCCTGGAGTTCTCTGGACAGTCAGTGTAGCCCAGGTCCCAGTAAGAAACTCTGTCTCAAAAAAGATACATAGTTTTGTACATTGAAGTCTGGCCTTCATACATGAGTATGCAGTACACATGTGCCCCACACAGGTACACTTGCATACATAAAAACATACATATACATGAGCATATATACACAAGGAAACCAAAAGATCGATTGTATATTTATACAAATGTAACCTTTAATTCTTTATTTTTTGTCAAATAACTATAAGACAATGAATTTGGGATGACTATATAGCTTTAACTAAAAGAGAGACAATATGGTTTAGGCAATCTGTATACACTAAACAAGGATATTTTTCATAGTATTTATTTGAACAATGATGTATCATGAGATATTTCAATAAGGATACTAATTTTTACTTATAATAAAGACATTTCATTGTAAATTTTTATATTCAACTTGAAAAATTATAGTAAGTTATCAAAATTCATGCTAGAAGTATCACAATCAAGTATGTAGCCATTTTGATTAAGATATGATAGCTTGTAGAATCAGAAATTTTAATAAGGAAATTTAAAGGACTGGATGTAATGTCATTTATCTCTGGGCTCATCGTGATTTGTGTCAGTGCATGTGGTCATGACTGCAATCACTTGATGGTTGTGCCTCATTCCTAGCTCTCATCTCCCTGCTGTTCAGTAATATAAAATCACAGAAGCTTTAAACACAGAGCCAGGCTTGGTGTTTCATGCCTTTAGTTATATCACTCAAAGGTAGAGACGTGAACCTCTATGAGTTCTGGTCAAGCTTTGTCTATGTATGGAGTTCGAGGCCAGCCAGGCTGCATAGTAGACCCTATCTTAATAATCAAATGAAAAAAAAAACCAGCCTAAAACAAAATTCACTGTAGTTTTTTGTACCTTCTAAATGGTTTCCTTTCTTTAACCAATGTTTAGATTAGTTTAATAATAAGAAGGACATGTTTCCTTTGCTTCCAAACAACAATCAATATATTCTGTCATCATTTTTATTTGATATTATCTGTACGTGTCTGTAGGGTTTTATAGACCATATATTGTGTTTGTTATTTAACTTTTTGTTATCACTAAGATGAATGTTTTTAACAAGCCACTTCCATTTAACTATGAAAAATAATTATCCCATTACAAAGTTCTACTGTGACTTCTACCAATACTCTACATGCATCTCTAGTGACAAAAGAGTCACTGTGCTAGTTTCAAACTCTTCTTTCTCCACCTCTGATGGAGGTATTATGGGTATATCACCACACCTAGCTCCTGGTGTTTAAGTTATTGGATATATGAATGACTTTTTGTATTGATTTCTATTTTCTGAAGAAGCACTGACTGTGTAAGCATAGGTGACCATACTTTTCCACTCTAGGAATTACATAATAAAATTTTATCCAACAATTGTGCAGATCTTTTTTATAAATATCACAAAATTATGGTCAGCTTAATGTCTGTGCCACTCAGGACAGATGGCTTTCCATTTTTAATATTCTTTAGCTTCAGAAACATCAAAGTCCTCATGAGTATGATACATTACAGTGGTTTATATTCTACTGGTCTCTGCATACTATTTTCAAATAATAACTCCAAAGGCTGAAATAGAAAGAACTCATAATATTAGGTAAATGAAGGGCAACAGATGTATCATTAGCATAATGTATAAAATGTAGGACAAGATCAATTAGGAAAGGTCCTATGAATGCTCATAAAATTTTTAATCTGATCTTATGTCCAAGTACATTTTATATTTCAACAAAGGGAAACAATCTCTTTCGAATCTTTGCTATAATCAAGGCCTACATTAAACCTTTTTATGTATTTTTAATATGTCAGGTGGACAAACTAAATTGACAAGGCAAATTTTTCTTTAAAACTGGGTAGACTCATCCAGTGATGAAGACCTTAAAAAGTTATTAGCTATTAGCATAATTTGTTCTATAAAGTAGGCTGGAAAATTCACATTTTGTTCTACTACTAGCTTGTCTCTTAAATGTACCATTTGCCATTAGATTTTATTACTAATTTTATTTTTTTTAAATATTTGGTTAACAGGAAATGTTTCATTGTGATACTTTAATGACTACACACACATACACACATGTACACACATACACACATTCACACATGTACACACATACACAGATGCACACAAGTACACACATACACACGTACACACACATACATACAGAGGTTTTTTATCCTTCCACTATCACTCTCCCACTTTTCTCCAGCCCACATTCTTTCTTTCTTACTGGTCTATTTTCTCCCCCGGTTGCCTCTCTGCTTTCATGATACACATATTCCATTATTTTGTGTTGTCCCTCCTTCCTGTTTCCTTAGACCTCTAACATATCGGTCAAGTAAATGGTGAAGTTCAATTCTTCAACAAAAGAGGAAAGAGAAAAGCTACCAAAGATGAACTAAGGGCATCTGGTTACCTTATGAAGGACAGTCACGTGGAGAAGTGTTGAATCTGTTACAAAAACAAACAAACAAAAATAGAAACCAACCAACCAAACAAGCAAATAAACAAAAAACAAAACAAAACAAAACAAAAAAAAGTAATATGGAGTGAAGATGCATACAGTTCTGTGAGATTGGGATGATGTCTCTGTGAATGTGTTTTGGCAGCAGGAAGATGCTGTGACTGAGGATTTTGTTGGGATTGGTGATTGATTGTCCATGAGGACCACGATAACCTTGAAGGGCAGGACTAGTGAGCTTTAAATTCAAGCATGCAGAGTGGAATCTCATGAAGGCAAATTTGTTTTAATGATCACTATTTTTAAATCATTGTTAGATTAAGTGAAATGCACTAATCATTCCTATAAATTTATGGAAAAATTTAAAGATAATATTAAATTGGTATTAAGTCATAAATAGTAGGATACTTATTCATAAAATGTATCCGTTTTACCTTTCTTCCATGTTCACAAGTACACATTTATCAGTTTGTGATACTTTTGCTTCTTTTTTTATTTGATTTTATTTTTCTTATATCCTAACCAAAATTTCTTCTCCATCCTCTCCCCCTACTTCCTCCCCTCTCACCTCCCACATTTCCACTTCTCTGTTTCTCTTCAGTCTCTGGAAGGCCTCCCATGACTATCGGTCTGTCATGGTTTCAGGTTGCAGTGAGACTAGGCAGATACTTCCAATCTGTCAATTATTTTGAAGAAATTGAGCAGAAAAAAAATAAGACTGAAATAAGGGGTTCTGGGGAGCTCTCTTCATCATTCTAGTTCACTATTTTTGTTGTGCTTCTTGTCTATAAGATGTTAATATGTTCATATATTCGTCCATTCAACATTTTTTTTAAAAAAAAATTCCTATTAGTAGTGGGTACAGTTCCAGCACTGAGACTAGTCGGCAAAACCAGCCTCGTGTGTCTTCTGTTCTTGGATCTATGCTGTGTTAGGTGCTCTGTACCCATCCACCACTCACAACTGAACAGATTTTATCATTGTAGTACCTTCATTTAGGATTTAACAGTTATTTGTCCTCTGTACCACGAGCATCCGTTCCATAGGAATAGGTGCTCATCTCAGTTGTGTGACATTTTGCTTTTGCAGATGTAACTAATAGTTAAGTCATAACTCTAAATCTTCTCCTTTCTTCATAACATGCTTTGGTCTTATAGAAGCTTCATTTTCTGAATTGACATCTCATTGCTTTTAGGTTTGTGCTGACAAATTCCAGCATACACACACACACACACACACACACACACACACACACATATATATATCCTTCAGACTGTCTGATAAGCACACCTTATATGAATACATTTAATTCTATAAAACTCAATATGATGAATTTCTCCCAGTGTTTGTTGTCAGTAAATATGAAACATTTCCATTATATTATTAATTAAAATAATTTATTTTTACTTATGTGTACTTGAAACATTATCTTAAGATAAAATTTTGGTCAAATTTACTAAGTCACAGAATTAGTCTTCTTGACTGTCCAAGGAATCTTGGGAAGAATAAATATTATACTCCAGATAAATTTATGGCAGACAGCAGTTTTACTACACTTCGAAAACTGCTAAAATAAGTTATGTCTTAAAGGGATTTATAAGAGATAAAACAAAATCATAAAATAAACTAAAGGCATCTATCTTGGAAGAAAGTGAATACTTTAAAAATATGATAGAAAAATAAATCCATGGGAGTCCAGGAATGTAGGAAAGCTGAAAATGATGGTACATTACACTTGGAAACTTCCTGGTTGAAAAAATTTTCCACAATTCAGAAAAGTAAAAGTAAATTCCCTTGGAAGAAAAATAATCTTTAATGTAGGCCCAATCTTTTGTTTGTTTGTTTTGATTTTTTTGTTTTCTTGTTTATTTGAGACAGGTTTAATTGTAGCTTTGTGCTTGTCCTGAAACTAGCTCTTGTAGACCAGGCTGGCCTTGAATGCACAGAGATCCACCTGCCTTTGCCTCCTGAGTGCTGAGATTAAAGGTGTGTGCCACCACCACCCAGCCCAATTTTACTTTAAATATAAAGTCGTTAGCATACAAAGGAACACATCAATATGTTCTTGATGCAGGAAAATAGATTATTTTCCCCAACATCTTTAGACACTGGAAGAATAGATTGAAGATAGAGATAAACTGACTAAAACATTTAAAGGTGCAAGAACATAATGATAATTGTATAAGTATAGGGAATAATCAATAACAATTTGAAAGATGTTAAAAATATCCCGGTACAAATGCTAAAAATAAAATTGTAAAGATGAAACACTTAAGAGTGGTTTATAAGGCTTGAGGTAGAGAAGTGGAAGACAGAATTTCAGTATTCCACCAGAAATGTGATATGAAAACACAAGGAGACATAAAACACGGTGGAGAAAATGGCTGTAGAAGTGGACTTGGTGCCAGCTGTGCTTTAGGGAATGAGAAAATTGAGATAGTATCGGGACCTCTTTTGAATGCTTTGAATTGCATTAGTTCGTTATTTCCTGATGTTCAAGGAGTTTCTTGTCTAGACTGGCAAGAAAAATAAAAATTAAATATGTAAGCTAAGTGCTAATAATTGGTTGACTACAGAACCAGAGCCCAAAATTTTTAGAAATGGCATTTACCAACACCGTGGGTGACAATTTTTCAAAAATAATGAGACAAAAATATATGACATATTTTTTCTCAGTCTTCATAATGCTACAACCCTTTAATACAGTTTCTCACATATGGTGATCCCAAACATAAAATTATTATTTTGGTGCTTCATAATTTGCTACTGTTATGAATCATAATGTAAATGTTATGCAGGAAATCTGATATGCCATCCCAAAGGGGGTTGCCACTCACAGCTTGAGATCAGCTGTTCCATAGAGATTTATTTACTAATTTAATGTATATTGTAAGAATCTGCTTGCATGTTTACCACATGCATTCCCAGTGCCTGCAGAGGCCAGGAAAAGGTGTCAAATTCCGTGCAACTAGAGTTACATTCATGAGCCATCATGTAGACTTAGGGAAACAAATCCTGGTGATTTTCAATATCATAAAATGCTTTTAAGTGCTGGCTATCTTTGCAGCCCCACAACACAGGCTATAAAGACATCAAAAGAACTTTGTACTCAGGTGCTGTGTCATCAATTTATAGAGCAACAAAGACAGAATAGAAATCATAAAAGCAGCCACAAAGAAAACAGACATAATTAAAAAGAAATGACAAATAGATTGAAAGCAGATTTCTTAACAAGAGATTGAAAACAAAATGCAGCACATTTAAAATCTTTCACATCCTGAAAAACATTAATGTCAGTTTTAGAATTTGTAGTCATCATAAATACTTTTCTTGAATGAGGGCCAAATGGAAACAGTTTTAGATACATGTTTTCCAAGGAAATTTTCAAAGTATAGGAAAATAAGAAATGACTCCATACTCACAGTTTGAGGTACAATAAAGAACCGTAGGCAAACAATCTTGGTAAAATAGTCTAATAAAAAATTAATGACCATTAATAGTAATAAAGTAATATTGTCTGTTTAATTAATAAAATGATGATGACAGCAACTTTAATTAAATTCAAAAGGAAAGATAAAATAATGGGAGATAATAACATACAAGAGGAGGATTGATTAGACTTGAAATCTTTGAAAACCTTTGTTTTATGAGAATGTTAAGTACATAATCCTTTCTTAGTTTTTCCAAAATATTTGCTTTAGAGTACATTGCAAATAGCAAAATCTATAAATGCTCAATTGAATATGAAAATTGTCATAGTATTTTTATATTACCTACATATCTATATTTTTTATAATTCTTAATACTATGTAAGTGAAATATAAATAAATTTTGGTATTGAAATGTTTAGGAAATTGTGACAAAGAATAAAAGAAACTCTTCTGTGTATGTTAAGAAATTGTGAACTAAAAAAATAAATCATGAATTCTGGGTAAAGATTTCGACTAGAAGCTGCATCACTGTGCCCTGATGAAGGAGAACCAGAATAAAAAGAGAAGCCAAGCTGAACACAACTTCATCTTTGTGCAGGGGGTAGGAGATGGAGCAGACTCACCGAGCAGTAAAGGTCAGAGGAGAATGCCAGGACATTCTCCTCAGGACAAGCATCATAAAATGCAAAGCAAGTTACAGGGTTCAGTAAGACAGTAAAGTCAGGAAGGTGGATCAACATGAAGCTCTTTGCAGCTCTACATGACTAAGGTACTTGCTGGGCACCATACTGAAAGGGAACTGTTTGAAAGGAAACTATACTGGATGTATGAGAGAAGGGAAAATTCACAAGATAATGGAGCCCAATTTTAATCTGCTAGACCCTGAAGGCAAAACACAGACCTAGGGGACAGCTGTCATGCACTTAAATGTCAGGCATTGATAAGCCAAAAAGTACAGGTGGCAGGAGCTCAACTTATACAGTACAGTTCATAGGGGAGTTACTCTGATTTGAGTTGTCAGGAAATACATCTCATCAAATATTTTGATAGCCCAGAGCTAGAAATAAATAGGTAGATTAACCTCTGTAACCGTCTATTTGATAGTCACTGCTGTAGGACCTGAACACTGTGAAATTCCAGTAGTCTCTTTGATACCTACAATGCCATCCTTCTCTTATAGATATTAAAATTTAGGTTTTGAAAGTATGAAAAGTGGTCACTATCCACACATATTTGTCTAATGTCACTGTTTCCCTCACTCTCCCTGTGTTTGGTAACAATCTAAAGTTACATTACTTCCCCTAGAGTAGTGGTAAAGGCTGTGGAATATTGAGGGTAGGGTGAGAAAACCCACCTAGATCACTAGACTTCAAATTCAGTTGCTCTAGGTGGAATGCAATGTTTGCAAAGGAGGGAGGGTACTAAAGTGAAGACAGCTCTGGAAAATACTAGGTACCTACCTATTACAAACAACAAGAAGGGTTTAGGTGGGCGGAGGAAATCAATGGGTAAATTAAAAGGAATAAAAACCAACGAGAATGATGTTTCTGGGTGAATATATCTTAACTAACCTGTTATTTTGTATGCTGTGTGTATTTTGACCCACCATTGTTTGAATCTGCACATGCAGAACACAGGCAAATGGAGGACTAACTAACCGTTCTTGTGAATCTTTAAATTGAAGAATCAAAGGGCATTACAGCTTCAAAAACATTGAACAACATGTTACATACATAATGAAAGATTCTTGTGCTCTCTGGGTGCTTGCATTTTCTTCTTATTTATACTATTCTCGTTTAGTGGGGATCAGACTTTTATATCCATGCTCCAATTTATCAATTAAAAATGGCATGGTTCTGTGTTTAATGTGTTAGAAATCTAGCTGATCATATTCTTTTCTCTGCTTTTGTTATCTCAACCACCTTTTCATTTATATAATTTCTGGTTTCAATTCATTATGCTGTGCTAAATATTTAGTGAACAAAACTATTTATTTTTTAAGGCTTTTCTTAAAAAAACTTTGTATTGGAAAGTATAGTGCTGTAACTAAATAGTTCAGGATTTCCTGTAGATCCTGTGCAGTTAACATCTAAAAGTTTCCAATTCTCACTGTCAATTTCATAATTATATTTTTGAGATTTTTTTCCAAATATTACAAAAATAATGTTGCTGCTGCCCATTCTCCTAGAATTCTACTGTATTTACCAATAACAAATTTTTGTAGACAATTATTTTAAAATAAAGATTAAATAATCCATATTAGAATTATTTTCTTACTTGCATATTTATTTTTATAACTTTACCTTTCCAGATTTATAATGATCTGAAATTTTCACAGTAAAGCCAAGGAAATGGAAACTTCAATTTCTTATTTCTAATGTCATTAGTCTCAAATTTTGGAGTTGTTTTCAGCTTCGCTTGTGTTGTTTAGTCATTCCCTGACGTCTGTAGATTTAAATATCTTAGTGCTGACCCCAAGCCGTATTGTTCTCTTGTTCTGTACAGCAGCTGAGGTTTTGTGCTGTGCTGAGCAGGACCATCTCTCTCCTTATTGAGAGTAGTCCATACTTCCTCTTCATCCTTCCTCTTTCACCATTAACTCTCACTGTGTACGTTTGCAGCAATTCAGGATTTGTGTCTGGAGAATTTCCACTATATACTACTATGATGGCTACAGTGTGAAATGCTGCCATTTGTCACGTGATCACTAGAAGTAGCCTCTTACTAATATCTATGCTTCTATTCATACTTTTTATTAATCTTGTTTTCTTTTCTTTTCTTTTATAAAGATTGGTTGTAGATATTTAAAAATAAAGCCAAACATTAATAATTCAAATCATGTTATTTTTTTTCAAATTGTTCAGTGACTTCTCCTGGTCTTAATAGGAAAATAGCAATTCTTTGTTTTACTGTGAAGCCCTCCTGGAGTGTCTTAACAGAATATTTTATTGTATTCCCCATTCACAGCTTAAACATCTATATTCACACATCTAAAGGTCCTGTTTCCATTTTCTCCATTACACGTCTCAGCACAGTGGTAGTTATATTTAATATTAAGTCCACTGATTTCAGAAATAAGAGAAATTATTCTGTACTAGAGCAAAGATGCGTCTGCCTCCAGAGTTCTGTTGCCAAGAATCTTTTATGTAGTATGGAGATATTATCTTTGGAAGAAGGCTTGCATGATTTTGTGTTATTGTCTGAATGAGTGTTTACATCTCAAACTGATAGACAGTAGATAGATAGACAGATAGTCATACTAAGAATCATATTTGTTATTGTACACACAGATGAAAGATATATATAAACAAGGGTATACTCTGACTCCTTTTCACAGTGCCCATGTTCTCTCTGGCTGTGCCAGCCATTATTTTCATGAGTCTTGACTCTCCTAATATATAATTTAATTTAAGGGGGATATAGGACTTTGATTTAAGGGAAATCAGTCTGTGCTTTGGCCAAGAAAGCATAGCATACTATCTAATAATAACTAGAATGTTTCTTTTCCTTCACAAACTTAGTTAAAGAAACCTGGGGTAGGGCTGGAGAGATTGCTCAGCGGTTAAGAGAACTGGCTGCTCTTCCAGAGGTCCTGAGTTCAATTCCCAGCACTTACATGGTGGCTCATGATCATCTACAATGGGATCTGATGTCCTCTTCTGGCCTGCAGGTGTACATGCAGAGCACTCAGACATAAAATAGTTATGGACTGGGTCTGAATAAGCATGGGATAAAACCGGACTCGCTGAACATAGCGGACAATGAGGACTGCTGAGAAGTCAAGAACAATGGCCTTGGGTTTTGATCCTACTGCACATACTGGCTTTGTGGGAGCCTAGGCAGTTTGGATGCTCACCTTACTAGATGTGGAAGGAGGTGGGAGGTCCTTGGACTTGCCACAGGGCAGGGAACCCTTACTGCTCTTTGGGCTGATGAGAGAGGGAGACTTGATAAGGGAAGGGGGAGGGAAATGGGAGGCGGTGGTGGGGAGGAGGCAGAAATCTTTAATAAACAAATAATAAAAAAAAAGGAAACCAGGAGTAACTTGAGTAATAATGAGTAGGTGTAGAGGCGTAGTGAATTCTTGGAGTAGGAGCATCAGTGGCCATTGATAAAGCTCTAATGACACATGCACAGAGTTGAGTCAACAACCCCTAGAGCTGGAAAACAGCTGTGCAGAATGAAAACCCAAAGGTATTTGTCTACAAGGGCCATAGTAATAAAAGTATGGAAACATTCAATTTCAAAGGCCTGTGCAATAAAGACTATCTACATGGCTTCTGTTAGTTTTTAGAGCTCTTTGGATTCCAAGTTTTGTTCCAGTTTCATTTTCTGTGATGCTAAATAATTTTTTATTAAAATTCTTTGTCTCTTTTTGTTTGAGTTATTAGTCTTTCAAACAAGAGAATGGAATCTGAACAGCTTAATCAAAATCCACAATTTATTTCAACATTATATCAAAGAAAAAGGGCATGGAACAAAATTAAACCAGCAGGAAGAACTCTATACAATTGATGTGAGAGATAAGGCTCTTGCAGTCGGGGAGACTGAAGTCTGCTTCGTGAGGCTAAGATTGGTGAGTTCTAAGCACTGGAGTGAGGTAGTGGGGAAATGCTGCAGGACTTTAGAGGTGCTGGGCAATGTAGTGGGCAGGACACTGCTGACGGAGCTCGTGGAAATTAACCTTCTTTTCACAGAGGACAGGACGTATCCTTTGGATGACTACATTTTAAAGAGAGCACCTGCCCCCTCTTCCCCAGAAAGCCATTGTTGCATTATAAACCAGCAAAGCGCCTCGAACAAATTTTTATTGCTTGGGCAGAGAAGAAATGTTCAGTTTCTGTTGTTCTGAAGTAAGTGCTCTAAGAAGAGGGCATCAAGGGTTCATAGCCTGAAAGAGTACTGGGTAGTGTTGAGGCAGCATTGAGGTTAAGGAGATTTTATCATTTATCTTGGTAATAAAGACACTGATAACCAGTTTCTTGAAAATAGGGAGCAAGAAGGCACTAGGTACCCTGATGCAAAAGTTTTCTTGTTTCCAAACTGCTATCAACAATATATCAGAGTTTCTGGTTCAATGAATATAACCAACAGTTTTTTTAAGGGGGGGGAATCAAATCAGATA
>NC_022031.1:65826274-65828875 GCF_000317375.1 Microtus ochrogaster | reverse complement strand
AGAGAGAGAGAGGAGAGAGAGAGGAGAGAGAGAGGAGAGAGAGAGGAGAGGAGAGAGAGAGGAGAGGAGGAGGAGAAAGATGAAGAGGAGGAGGAGAGAGCTAAAGTTTATAAAAATAAATCAATCTAAATTTAAGTTGCTTAATGCGGCTATTGACCTCATCATGATTATTTTGAACAAAGGAAATCTCTGAGTTGTACACAATGAACCTGTGAGAGACTCTGGAGTTGCCCATGGTATTGGTGGATGGATATGAGTGTAATTACAGAAGGAAGGAATATTCAAGATGAGCCAAAGATTGTAGAATAGAAACATCTTGACTAACACAGTCAGCTGAATTTGTACAGTTATCATGCTTCTAGATCCTGAGAGAAGTCTCAGCTTGATAACTTCCCCATGACAGTGAACTGCTGCTTGCCACCCACATGTGCTTCTAGAAACATAAACCTCACACATATATATTTGTTTTTATTTTTCATTATTTAAATTTATATTGTGTTATAAACTTTATATCATAAGAATACACAAGCTCAAAACAGGAAAACAATAAAAATTAGGTCTCATTGTTTGTGGCTATGGGAATTCTTTTCTATTAATTTCACCTCCTTTGAGAATTTTAACCTAAGAATATCAGTCTTCTCAAATAATTTCAAAATTATTTCCAGGAAATAAAAAAAGATGCAAAGAAAGTAATTATATCATTATGATTCCCTTCACATTTGTTAAAGCGGTATGTCTTGCTACTTGCACAATATGACCAGTTTTTCTGGTATGTGGCTGTACACTCATATATTTTTCACTTGACTGGTTAGCTATTTACTCTTTGGCTTGTTGATGGCTCCCCTAATTGGATAGAAAAGGTGTAGTTACTCACCACACTATAAAATATTGAAAGGTGACAGAAGGAAAGCACTTTACTAGACTTGTGGGGGAAGAAAATTGCTTATCTGTAATTGTTTTGCTCTCTGAAGAAATATATCAGACTGCCATTTCCACGTGAACTTTCTAGACATAGTGTGACCCACTATTTTAATGTCAACAGAAACAAGCCCTTGTAGAGTGTCTCTCCTTTTTGTATGCTCTAGTTAACCCAAGGGACCTTTCCGTTGTAATTTGCAGAGAAAAACTGCTGGCTGACATTCGAGAGGTATAGACTGATTTCTGAGCCATGCTGTAGCATGCAGAGTGATAAATTGTGGGCAGAAGCAACAGAGATGAGAAAAGAGAAATAAATCACTTAGTACAGTGACTAGTCATCCCTAAGTGTAACCAGCTTTCAGCATCATTGTCTGCAAAAAGTTAACTGGGAAAAATAAGCAACCAAACACCAGCTTCTAACTCAGAATTCTGTCAGGTCAGTTCAAACTGAGCTTAATTCTCTATTAAGCTTGAATAAGTCTTGAATAAGCACAAATCTGGAGCACAAATGTGATCTGAGATACAGAGGGGACTCTTTTTTTTTTTTTGCTTTTTTTTTTTATTAAGAAAGAAAAAAAAATTTCCACCTCCTCCCAGCCTCCCACTCCTCCCACTTTCCCCCCCCTAACTTCCCCCCCTCCCCCTCCCTCTCGAGTCTGAAGAGCAGTCAGGGTTCCCTGCCCTGTGGAAAGTCCGAAGTCCTCCCCCCTCCATCCTGGTCTAGGAAGGTGAACATCCAAACTGGCTAGGCCCCCACAAAGCCAGAACAAGAAGTAGGATCAAAACCCAGTGCCATTGTCCTTGGCTTCTCAGCAGCCCTCATTGTCCGCCATATTCAGAGAGTCCGGGTTTATCCCCTGCTTTTCGAGTCACAATCCAGCTGGCATTGGTGAGCTCCCAATAGATCAGTCCCACTGTCTCCGTGGGTGGTTGCACCCCTCTTGGTCCTGACTTCCTTGCTCATCTTCTCCCTCCTTCTGTTCCTCATTGGGACTTTGGGAGCTCAGTCCAGTGTTCCAGTGTGGGTCCATCGCCAGATGAAGGTTCTATGGTGATATGCAAAATATTCATCAGTAAGACTATAGGATAGGATCATTTCAGGTTCCCTATCTTCAGCTGCCCCAGGAACTAACTGGGGACCTCTCCTTAGGCACCTGGAAGCCCCAGAGGGGACTCTTGGATTCCCCAAGTGAGCTTAGGAACTCTGCTGAGAGGAGAGTACACAGTGAAGGCACAAGATGGGGTGATATCTCAGAACATCAGGCAGCTTTATCTTCATCGCACTCAGGAGACTTTCTTTTGGGTTCATCATTGTTTTAATACTTCAGCTACATCCTTGAAATGTTAAAATAGTAAGGACCATGGGCAAAGTGCCTGCCCTTCTGCCACAGGAAGGCCCAATGAAGTCCCAAGTACCATCGACTCACGGTTGACTTCTTCCCGTCCTGGTGGAGAGGCCTGTTCCCTAGTCCCAGTCTTCATGTTTTACTTAGAAAAACTTTATATATTCTGGATATTAATCTTCTGTCAGATGGATAGCTGGCAAAGACTGTCTCCCATTATATGGACTTCCTCTTCACTCAACTGACTGTAAAACTGGGCAAAAGTTTTTTAGTTTTATGAATTCCCATTGTTAATTTTTGGCTTTAATTCTTTTTTTTTTTTTTTTTTTTTTTTTTTTTT
>NC_022031.1:65825591-65826159 GCF_000317375.1 Microtus ochrogaster | reverse complement strand
TGTAGACCAGGTTGGTCTCGAACTCACAGAGATCCGCCTGCCTCTGCCTCCCGAGTGCTGGGATTACAGGCGTGCGCCACCACCGCCCGGCTTTGGCTTTAATTCTTAAGCAAATACAGTCCTGTTCAGAAAGTACTTTCCCACACATACATCATATAGGATATTGTCTGTAATTTATTTCATCAGTTTCAATGTTTTAGGTTTCACAGGTAGGTCTGTGATTCATTTTGAGTTAGTTTATGCGTAAGGTAATAGATACAGGTCTAATTTCAATCTTCTGCATGTGGACATCCAAGTTTCCCAGCACCGTTTGTTGAAGACTGCCTTTTCTGTATGTTTTTAGAATCTTTGTTAAATATTGGATCATCATAATTAAGCATACTCACATTTGGGTTTTAAGTTTGCTATATCAGTCTACATATCTGTTTTTATACCAATACTGTTTTTATTACTATGCCCCTGTAATACAGCTTAAGGGGTGGAATGGTAACCCCTCCAGTGATGTTCTTTTTGTTTAAGATTGTTTTTGGCTGTCTGGGATCTTTTGTCCTTCCATTTATATTTTAAG
>NC_022031.1:65816635-65825491 GCF_000317375.1 Microtus ochrogaster | reverse complement strand
ATATATATATATATATATATATATATATATATATATATATATATATATATTTGTGAAGAATGAGATAGATTACACTGAATATGTAAAAATGAATATGTAATTTTCACAATATTAATTCTACCAATCTCTGAGGATGAGATATTTTCCACTTTTGAGTTTTTTCAGAGTTGAAATTTTTATTATAGAGGTCTTTCACCTTTGCTAGGTTTAATTCTAGTTATCTTGCTCTCTTTGAAGGTGTTGTTAATGGAATTGTCTATGTGATCACTTTCTCTGTTGTAAGTGCTTAGAAAAACTATACATTTCTGTAAACTGATTCATTACCTCCCCACACTGTTGAAACTGTTGATCAATTTTAGTGATTAATAGTAGAGTTTTAGAGCTCTCTTATGAGTAATATCTCTTATACATAGTAACCCATGAGTTCATTTGTGCTGCCCAAATAAGCATGGATATGAGCCTTCCATTGGTGCTTATTCGCCATCCATGAACCACACCCTTAGAAAAGACTGGCTCTCCCTTCCCCAGAAGCCATCAAATGTCTATAGCTCCTCAGTTAGAGATGTAGAGTTGTGAGGCTTCACACTTCATTTTGTACAGATCTTGTGCAGGAGACCCCAAGGTCATGAGTGTGTGGTGTCTTCTCATGGCCAGAAGACAATGTTTAAATTTAGTCTTTTCCAACCTCTTGCTCTTAGAATCTTTTCACACCATCTTCCATGATGGTCCTGACATTTAATTATTTTGTTCATGGAATATATTAAAATAATTTTGTTGTGTATAATTCTTTGATAAATTTTGTTTTAATGAAGGATGTGGTCAGTTGGTTATGGGAATAAAGAACAGAAGGACTTGGAGTATCTATCTCATTTTCTTGTTGTGTCTCTTGTGAAGGGTAAGCTCTACATCCTAGCTCACTATTATTACAAGTCAGAAACTTGGTTCTCTGTAAACATTCTGTTCTGAAGAATGAGGCCTCCTGAATGTTTGTTTTCTTTTGTTTGTAGAAGACCGGGACATTTATTTAAATGTATGTTTTAGGGAAAAGTAGCTAGCTAGATATCCATGTATCAGAGATACCCTGAAACCAAACTGATTAGAAACAAAATTAACATGAATAAAAACTTGTAAGGCACAGAGCTAAGGATCCTGTAACCCCCTTGTTAAGGGGAGTTATTGGAAAATGGATCATATGATAAATGTAGGGGAAGTTTGTATGAGCATAAGAGTATTATTTTAGAAAATAGTCATCTCCCAAAATCAAGTTCATAATCAACTGTATTAGCAATTGTTGATGGGTCATTTCACTTCTGAGCTTTAAAGCTGATTAACAATGCCAATTCTTTTATGATTGGTTTTTCTTATCATTGATTAATTTATGCACCAGATTATATATGTCTGTCTGTTTCATTAATATGAAAATAGTAGAAAATAATGATACAGTTATAAAACATTTATTTTATATACTGGGAAATAAATTTGTGTCACTGAAACTGCAGAATGCAAGGCAAAAGCAGTGGGGATATGACACTATCTTGGCATAATGTCACCACAACCTGATGACTTCTTTATTATGTGGAACTGCTGCTGACCATATAGAGATGCATATTTAGTATTCTTTGCATTCAGGAGAATATAACACAAGTTTGGCTGACTTATGTATTTTTAATGCTCTTACTTTTGTTCTTTCTTATTCTCTTTTGAAATTCTTATACACAGGCAGTTTTGCCTTAAGGTTTAAATGGATTTCCAGAACCCCTTTTTCTGCCAAACAAACCCAGGCAAGGCGGGAGGGGGGGTGTCTCAAAAATCCTGAGGGTTTGCTTGTAGTATGGGAGTTTGAATAATTTATTTTCCTTCTTAGTAGATTTGCCTATTTTTGTTCTATTGTACAAAACATTTGAGCTTTTGAAGTGCAAACAAGCATTTTGGTGCAGGTAAATAGCTGTGATTTCTCCACTTGATTTATCTGTCTCACAATAGAGACACATAAAAAAAAGGAGATCATATATTCGTGTTGGAAGTTTGGATTCAGGTACATCAATGCTCACAGAAGTATGAGCAAGTTACTGTACTTATGGTAACTTTTTGTACCCAGAATGAGGTTGATAATGCTTATTTAGCAGAATTGCATTAAGATGTAACGATTTGTGAATATTTGCTTCAGATAATACTGATCTTCAGAAGGCCCTAAGTAAATGAGTCTGTCTGGAATCTTATTAGTTTAGATGTTAGAGTTGAGTGTTTTTAATTTAAATAACCTTGACAAAAGCCAGACTCTGTACTTTATTGGCTTCAAAGGTTACATAAATTGCTGTATACCCATTTCCTTGTTTGTATACACAGAGTCCTAACAAGATATGCTCTATGAGCTCATGAGACAATTCAATGAGTTATACACAGTTCTTAAAACAACACTAGACACACTTGAACACTCAAAACTACTTTTGGAGAAAATGGATTATATTATAAGATTATTAACACTCAGTGGCACTCTCAATAATACTATGGAAAACAATAAAGAAAATTCGACTTTGTTTCAATGAATTTCGTGCTCAGCTGTAAATCGTGTTCATTACTAAGGTCTCAGGTTTCTGTTATCTTATTAGTTTCGAACTCTGTTCCTACCTTTGTGTGGTGTCTTGAAATTTGAAGAGTAAAATAAATTCAATGACCTTGCCAGCTCTAGGCAATGTTCCGCTCTCTGGGTCATAGGCAGTTGGATCTTAAAATCCAGAAACAGAGCACTCTGTGGTTTTATAGTAAAGTTCAATTGCTATTTTTAGGACTCTTTGTAACCTGAGCCCATGTTTAGGCTAAGCGGTCTGCAGTTCTTATGTGTCAACTTAAGGGTTTATATTAAGTGTGAGGAGAGTAAACACTGAGCAAACAGCCATCCTGAAACAAGCACTTTACTTTGTTATACAAGTAATTGTGTAGAAAATAGAATAGATCATATCTACTCTCTAATAGCCTGAAAGCTATCGTTTAGCAAAATCAAGCCATAAACCTGCTTAGTGTAATTTGAAGCTCTATATCTTTTATTCCTTATTTCATTTTTTAGTTTGTTTTTAGTTTCTAATAACTGTTTTTCTTCAATATCTAGCATGCTGTAAAAATGTAGTTCTATAATAAAATTTAAATGTGTCATTTTACGTTAAATTTTGGTGGATATTAATGTGCTAGAATATAAATGGGTCATGCTGAATTTCAAAGCAGTATGGAATCAGTCTCTTTTGGGACTTGTGTTCTTGACAGTGTTTTGCCTTTCATTG
The DNA here is from genome assembly GCF_000317375.1 of Microtus ochrogaster. NCBI lineage: Eukaryota > Metazoa > Chordata > Mammalia > Rodentia > Cricetidae > Microtus > Microtus ochrogaster. The sequence goes on along the minus strand of NC_022031.1, from coordinate 65,822,216 downwards.
TACATCTTGTGAACACCATTGCCTTGTGCTGAATTAAATGAGCCAAAGAGAAAGCTTACTTCATTTTAAAATTTATCTCTGTTTTTATTTATATGTATATGTGTGTCAGTATGTGTGTGTGTGTGTGTACCACCAAAGGCCATAAAGGGATGTCAGATCCACTGGAGCTAGAATTATAGGCAGTTAGTTGTAAGCTGCCCAGTATGTCTGCTTGGAACTGAACTCAGATCCTGTAGATATCTAGATATCTAGAAGTGCCCTTGATTGCTGAGCAATCTCTCCAACCCTATACTTACTTTACTATTAAAGTTTTTCAAATGATAACTTTTGAATATTCACTTAGCTTTTTTATTGAATTAGCATACTATATTAAATACACTGTTATGCAATGAAGGATGAGCCCTTGGCTGTGTTTTATTTTTCCCCCATCAGGAGATTTTTTTTTTCAGGCCTGGGGTGGAACAGTGGTTAAATATTGCCATCTATATGTTTTTTTTTTTTTTTTTTTTTGCTTTTAAGCATGACAAGTCTTGCCATGTTGTATTCTTGATGTGGAGGTTTCTGCTGTCATGAGAGTAACATCTCTTCAGAAATCTTGAAGAATGTCCTTGAAGGCATCCAGGCTGTAGCAAATTACCAGTTCTTAGGCACTTCCTTCTATCTGTTCCACAAGAGTCCTGTTCACATAACTGAACAGTCCCATCCCAAATAATGATTGATTAAAAGATGTATCTCTTTTGTGGGGTGAAAGACCCATTTTAGAAAAGCATCCTAGAAGAAAATAGATAGTTAACAAAAACCAGTTCTTTAAATGCCTGGCTTTTTGCCTGTCAACAAGCAGATATTGAATTAGCTAATTGACAATTTTGTGTAACATTTTATTTCTTCATTTTGATCATTACCAAAAGATTATCTATATTGTCTTTTTTGTAATCAATTTTCAAAATATCAATTTCATAAAATTATTGACTTATTTTTACAGCTTTATTTTAATAATTAGTGGCACCATGTATTTCTCTCCAAGGTGGTTTGTATTTCTGATTCATGTGAGCTTTTGTTTCTTTGTTGTGTATATTCCCCACAAATGATGAAGATTTAAAAGTAAACTAACATTAAGTCCACACATTCCTAAGGGTATAACTTTACATTAGGGTATAGTTCTTAAGTTATTCTAAAGGAAGATTTCTTGAATTTCATTTTTTCTGTTCAGTATTTTGACAGTGACTAGAGTATAGTCAGCAATTAAACATAAATACAACAAATTGTTTTGATGAAAGTTTTCAAATCAATTGTCTTGACAAAGCCCTTCTCTGCATTACTACTGGCTGTTCTACTGTTATCAGTGTTGGAAGGAAAGTTGCCTGCTCATATTTGAATTATACTGCCTTTTTCTTAACTCATTAAATCTTTAAGTAGATTACAAGCTAATTTTTAAAACCGGACCTACTAGATAAAATGGCTCATTATATAATCTATAATAATAATGTTCTAACTGGTCTCAGGATATTATTTTACAATATCCCTAATCCATCCTTTTCTCTGTAGCCAGTATGTATTTTGGAAAATGTATGCTAGCTCAGTTGTAGCTTATAATGAAGCCACTGGATAATTTTATCTTTTCTAATAGCAAAGTTCAAAACTTTCAACAGTGTTTACAATGCCTTCTAAGATTTTTGCCTCCCGGACCTCCACAGGAGCAGGCCTAAGCCAGGAACCTCAGTGGGACTTGGCTTGAAGTAGAGACCTCCACAGAAGCAGGCCCAAGCAAGCGCCCTCCTTAGGAACAGGCTCAAACCAGCAACCTGCACCAGAGCTGGCTTGAGCCAGTGACCTCTATAGGACCAAGTCTGAGCCTGCAAACTCTGTTAGAGCAGGACCAAGCCAGCGAGCTCTGCAGTTCCAGGCCTGAGTCAGTGACCCTCACAGGAACATGTACAAGGGAGCAACATCTGAGGGAGCAGGCCTGAGTCAGCTCTACCGACCTGAGACAGAGACCTTAATTGGAGCAGGCCTGAAACAGTGACCTCAACAGGACCAAGCCCAGGCAAGTGACCTATGCTGGAGCATATCCAAGCCAGGGACATCCACAGGAGCAGGTCCAAAAGCAAGTAACCTCCATGGGAGCAGGCCTGAATGACATCCAAGATTGCAGAGAAACCTCTGGGAGCACTGAGTGAATTCTGGGAATGCTGCGTGACCTCTGGGGTGACTGGAATTGTGGCTTTGACTCCACCCCGAGTTGCAACCATCTGAGTCTTGGATCCACTAGAACCTGGAAGAGTGATCACCAGAAACATGGCTCCAACTACACCAATAGAGAAAAAGAGCAACACCACACCAATATGAACTAATGGCTCCAAAACAGCAATACTTGAACACCCCAATACAGATGAAGCAGAAGAAAATGATCTAAAAAATAACTTTAGGAGAATTTTTGAGGTCCTTAAAAAGGAGAAAAAAATCTCTTAAAGAAATGGAAAAAGAGACAAACAAAAAATTAGAAGAAAACAACAAATCCCTTAAAGAGGAACAAGAAAAAGCAATCAAACAGGTGAAATAAATGATTCAAGACTTGAAAACCAAAATAGAGGCAATGAAGAAAACACAAACTGAGGGAATCCTGAAAATGGAAAATATGAAAAATGATCAGGAATCACAAATGCAAGTATAAACAGTAGAAGACAAGAGATGGAAGAAAGAATCTCAAGCACTGAAGATACAATAGAGAAAATAGACTCATCAGTTAAAGAAAATGTCAAATACAACTAAAGTTTAACATAAAATATTAAGAAATATGGAACATCATAAAAGACCACACCTAAGAAAAATAGGGATAGAAGAAGGAGAAGAAACCCAACTCAAAGGACAGAAACAAGATTTTCAAAGAAAAAAAACTAATACCAATACTCCTCAAATTGTTCTACACAATAAATAGAAGTAACATTGCCAAACTATTTTTTTTAAGATTTATCTATTTATTATGTATACAGTGTTCTGTCTGCATGTATACCTGCAGGCCAGAAGAGGGCACCAGATCTCATTATAGATGGTTCTGAGCCACCATGTGATTGCTGGGACTTGAACTCAGGACCTCTGGAAGAACACCCAGTGCTCTTAACCTCTGAGCCATCTCTCCAGCCCCGCCAAACTATTTTTTATGAGGTTATAGTTACCCCAACACACCCAAACCATATAAAGCATCAACTAAGAAAGAGAATTACAGACCAATCTCACTCATGAACATTGATGCAAAAATACTGGCAAACCAAATCCAAGAACACGTCAGAAAAATCACCCACCAAAGATCAATTATGTTTTATCTCAGAGGTAAATATACATAAACATATGGTTCAACATACAAAAATCTGTCAATGTAATCCACTATATATACAAACTCAAAAAAACCCCACATGATCATCTCATTACATGCTGAAAATGCCTTCCATAAAATACAACATCCCTTCATGATAAAGGCCTTGAAGAGATAGGGATACGAGTAACATATTTAAACATAATAAAGGCAATATATAGCAAGCCCACAGTCAAAAATCAAACTAGATAGAGAAAAACTCAAAGCAATTCCACTTTTATCAGGAACAAGAAAAGGTTGTCCACTCTCTCCATATCTATTCAATAAAGCATTTGAGGCTCAAGACACTGAGAACATTAATAAATGGGACTCCTGAACTGAGAAGCTTCTGTAAAGCAAAGGATTAACAAGACAAATTAAAATTAAATGGTTAACAAGACAAAATGGCAGCATATAGAATGGGAAAAGATCTTTACTAAGCCCACCTTGAACAGAGGACTGGTCTCTAAAATATACAAAAAAATCAATAAATTGGTCATAAAAAACAAATAATTCAATAAAAAAGGGTACATACCTAAACAGAGAACTCTCAACAGATAAATCTAAAATGATTGAAGGCACTTAAGGAAACACTCAACATCCTTAGTCATCAGATAAATGCGAATCAAAGCAACTCAGATTCTATCTTACACGTGTCATAATGGCCAAGATCACAAACACTGATGACAGCTTATGCTAGGGAGGATGTGGGGTAAAGGGAACATTCCTCCATTGCTTGTGGCATTGTAAAACTGCTACAGCCACTTTGGAAATCAGTATGATGATTTCTCAGAATATTAAGAAACAAACTTCATCAAGATCCAGTAATACCACTTTGGGTACATACTCAAAGGATGCTTAATCATACCAAAATACATGCGCTCAACTATGTTCATAGCAGCATTATTTGTCACAGTCAGAACTTGGAAACAACCTAAATGCCCCTCAATTGAAGAATGAATAAAAAAGATGTGATACATTTATACAATGGAGCACTACATAGGAGAAAACAATAATGACATCTTGAAATTTGTGGGTAAATGGATGGATCTAGAAAACATCATATTAAGTGAGGTAACCTAGACCCAGTCAGACAAATATAATATGTACTTACTCACAAGTGGTTTTTATACATAAAACAAAGAAAAACCAGCCTACAATTCACAATCCCAGAAAACCTAGACAACAAAGGGAACTCTAAGTGGGACATACATGAATTAAATCTTCATTTGAAGTAGAAAAAGATAAGATTTCCTAAGTAAACTGGGAGTGTGAGGAACTTGGGAGAGGGTGGAAGGGGAAAGGAGAGGAAGGGAGGGATGTGGAGGAAAACATATAGTTCAATATAAACAATAAAAAATTAATAAAAAAGATTTTGCTTCCCATATTACTTTAGGTTCATTTTATATCCAACTTTTAATTGTTCCCTTCAATCCAACCAAATTGGGCTTTCTTCTTAGTATGTTTCTTGAGTATGTAACTCTAACTCCACATAGATTTTATTTCTTTATTACTTTCATGACACATGAAGTTTTGTGCTTTGTAACACGTTAATTATATACATTGTGCTTAATGTTTGGCATTTTCTCTGAATTTTAAATTGAGGTACAAGGGCTGTATTTTTTGTTCTCTTTGTTGTATGCTAATATTTAGAATAGACTTTGAAACTTATTCATTGCACAAACATACTGAAAATGCATGAAAGCTTGGACTAAGGTTGATGGTCTGCTCTTTTCTTTTTTTTTTTTTGACCAAGAAACCGTAAATATAAGTAGAAACTACTTCTTATGTTTTAAATTTGACATGACATGTTCTTCAATTTAAATGATAGTATGATTACATAAGAAAAATATGATTCTTATTGAAATAACCTGTCAGTTTCTCTCTCTAAGAAATCCATATAATAAGCTTTGTGTCTTGGAAAAAAAGCTTTTTCAAATTTCTAAATATCAAAGAAAGCAGAAAACCTTTACTACATGTCAATTATAAACTATATAAAGGACATATTATATAATATACAGTGATACATGGTTATATTGTTTATTGTAGTTAGGAATAATCTGGAAGTAAGGTGATGGGTGAATTTTTTTTTTTTTGATGGAGTAAGGAATGTATTTGTTGAAATTTTCATACTTATATACAGTGTTTCTTGGGCATATCTATCTCCCACTCCCTCCATCCAGGCTTCCACAATCTCCTTTCCTTAACATATTTACATCTCCCTTCTATCTT
>NC_022031.1:65797279-65810555 GCF_000317375.1 Microtus ochrogaster | reverse complement strand
GAAGATCAGGCCTCTGTGCTGGGTGGGCAGGTCGCAAACAAGGCGCCAACCCTGCTCTTTGCAGGCAGGCTATAGAAACAAAAAAAGTGTGATGGGTGAATTTAAAGTGTGTTTTAACTCCCTTGTACATTTCTTGACATTGCTGTTGTAAAACACTCTGACATTATAGCCTATATTTGTAAAAGATTCTTGTGGTTGCTCTTTAGTGTGTGAAAAGGAGTCTCAAAATTTGCAAGTTTTGTTTTGGACCTACAAACATGTAGAGAAATTCTTTGTAACTTGTTCAGTGATCAACAATGTAGAAATGTAGAAAACACACAATCTTATTATTTTTTTCAACTGGGATTCTACAAGAGCTTGGGTTTTAAATTATTTTTATTCCACAAGAAAGTAAAAAAGCAAAACAAACAAACAAACAAACAAAAAAACCTCAGACAACCTTTCCAGGCAACAAAGGAAGACACCTTCGAAGTACTAGTGTAGTTTCTGTAGACAAAGGTTTCTGTTTGCCCTAGTAGTTTAGCTTTTCAGTCCCATAAAAAAACAGATCAAGTCCTACAATAATTATAAACAGGTTGGCCTATTAGCTCAAGCTCCTTATTATCTAGATTTTACAACTTAAATTAACCCATAATTCTTGTTTATATTAGCCATGTGGCTTGGTACCTTTTATCAGTGAGGCATTCTCATCTTACTTCCTCTGCATCTGGGTGATGACTGCAGGCTGAGCCTTTTCTTTTCCCAGAATACTTCTAATCTGGTTGCCCCACCTATACTTCCTGCCACCTGACTACTGGTCAATCAGTATATTATTAAACCAACATAAGTGACAAATCTTTCGAGAGCATTTCCCATAGCACATTAGAATTTCATCATGCACAATAAGGAAAGGTCCAGTAAAAGTGTCTAGGGCAATGTGGCAATGAAGAAATTGCAGACACTGAAGTAACAACAAACACATGTACTTACCCTAATGGAGGGTGCTTCCTCTGCAATGGCTCAGAACTTCAGCTCAGGAGGAGGAGTTTGGCTCAGTAAGTCTTAGTAGCTCTCTATAGGGGGACTGTCAGGATTGAGGAGGAAGCTGTACCTCTTGCTTCTGTACAGTCTGTCAACATCTACAGCTGACTAAAGGAACACTCTGCTAATTCCCTGAGCCTGGCCCAGTGGATTGATCATTTTGCCACTCCCTGAGGTCCAGGACATTTGTTCTTGTCAATAATACATACTCACTCAGAACTTGGTCTGCTCATTACGTATTTATTCACTTGGGACATTTGCTCCACACACAGCAGTCTACTTTTAAATATTAAAAGTAGAGTTTGATTTTTAAAAGACTAAAAAGAGAGTTAAAGTCAATGTCTTCATTTCTGCAACTTCCATCTTTGCAGAGATTGGCAATGAGGGAGCAGTCATGCTGCGCCCCACATCTCCAGTCTGTAAATGACCAAACTACATTTCTGGGGAAGCAGACAGTGTTCAGCATTTGTCCTGTGAATTTGGATGATCAAATAAAATCAATTGTTATTCTGTTCATTCATCCTTGACTGATGAGGAAATTCAAAAGAGAGTCAGAGAGAAAGTGATGTGCTTATTAATGACTAGTGATTCAGGAAAAAGTTTAAGTGAATATTACATCCTAGTAAGAATTTTAAAGTCAATTACTTAAAAGTATGTGAGGATAAAAAGGGGATCCTTGGAGAAAAATGTCATTTTGAGAGACAACCACGTATTTTTTTTTTTTTTTTTTAGTTTTTATGACATTTATTTACTGTGATTTTGTGTGTGTGTGTTTGTGTGTGTGTGTGTGTGTGTGTGTATGTATGTATGTGTGAAAGATGATGTACAGGAGATGATTCTCTTCATTTACCTTTGATTCCTGGGGATTTAAATTATTTCCTTAAGCCTGGTCTTGTTACAGTAGCTCAGGTTATTGAAGCTATGGACTCTCTTTCTGTTTCTGTGGTAACAATGGAAATGTAAACGTTAGTCATTCACTGGAATTTAAGTTAACATATGAAAAGGTAAAGGTATTTCTAGTTCTAGGTGGAAACCCAGTTTTGCCAGCTGCCTAAGAAGAGATGGGAGCAGTGTTTTCCCTTAAATGATATAATGTAATTTTCCTTCCAAATGTCCCTTCTCCATGTAGATGCTGACTTCCACTTTCAGGGGCTACTATGGCACTGGCTTGCTTACTTTTCTGAGTTATCCCCCTTTTGTAATTGCCTGAGTTTGGGACTGATGTAAGGGCAGCTTTAGCTAATAAACTGGACTTGGAGAAATGGGCTGGCCTTTGCTGGAGTGATTACATCTAAATTGCTATATTTAGCTACATCCTCGATGAAATTGTTAAGTTTCAAACCCTGGGATAAAGGACTTGGGTTGCCCATTTAGTATATCAAAGATGGACCTGGCCTCCTGGTTCTCCCAGCATCCCTCAGTCCCTACTTGTTATAGGTAATGACTTGAATACCCACTCCTCTACGCTGACCTCTCCAACTCTGGGGCTGAACTGCCCTTCCCTCAGAGGCTATTCTCTACACAATCCTCTCTCATGAGAAGCATGGCAGTGAGAACAGGAGTGAATAGGAGAAGAGGAGAGGTAAAGGAGGATGCTGTAGGGTATGACTGGAGAGAAGAGATTGGGAGATAGAGTCCTTAAAGGAATAAATGAGGAGGAGTGAAGGAGGGTGGTAGGAGTTAAGAAGAGAGGATTTGAGTTTGGAGAGATGAAGGGAATTGTAAATGGAGGAAGGTGGGTGAATAAGACTCAAGAGTATCAGTTTTAGGATGTTAATGGGCATAAAGGGATTGGTGGAAACAGGGCAGGTGGGTCAGTAGGTTGGGATGTTCTAGAGGATTCTTTGCACAGGGGCTTTTGGAGCAGTAAAATCTAGTATGCTGTGCAGGTTTGATGGAGAGAGAGCTGTGTCCCAAAGGCAGAGAAGACATGGATATAGGTCACTTCAGACAGCAGCTTGCATTTTCCTCCAGTGAAAGTATTAAATTGATAAGAATTTGGAAATCAAAACTACAGAATTCAGGCCAGGTGTGGCCATGGTCTAATTGATATTGAGTCTTATCTTAACAGAGTCACAAGAGAGTAGCCAACCTGACGTTGGCAAGACAGAGGTTTGATTTTAGGTGTAACAAAAAGTTGTGCTTGGCAACAGTCATTTGGACTCATCTAGAGAGGCAGGGGAGAGGGACACATCACACCAAAAAATTGCAGAATCTAGGGATAACTCATAAAATGGGAAGAGAAAAGGCATATAATTTTCATATATGTTTTAGCCAAAATATTATATGTAGAAAGAAACACTTGATACCATGTTAAAAATATAAATAAAACTATAAATTATAATAAAATACTTAAAGTATTACATTTTGTGAATAGGATATTATGTAGCTTACTATAGCTTTCAAGAATATAATGCAGACGTCTCTTATAACTAATATTCTGTTTTAAAATTGAATGCAATCGTTTTATACCTTTGTCTTCATACTATATAAAAATCAGAAGCTGGAAGGACTTATACTTCATAATTCAATTACTTTTTAAGGTGGTAATATTGCATACACAAATAACTTATCCATGACAAAAAAAGAAAATAAATGACAGGCAAAAATTTTATCTCAGGAAGAACTATTGCAAAGTCAGGGTTGCTAGACACTGGGCCACTAAAGCAAGTCTTCACAACAGTGACTTCAACAGTGTCAGTAAGTAGGGGTAAGTGGAGCTAGAGTTAGGGCAATGATGCTGCAGAATTTGTTGGGTTAGACCTGATTATGACAAACTAAAATGTAATTAAAATATATCCTTCATAAACAGTACAAAGATATGATGTGGGCTTCCCCTCTGTATGCTGTGAATATGCTTTATTGCCATTGGTTAATGAATAAAGCTGTTTCAGCCAATGGCTTAGCAGAGCAAAGCCAGGCAGGAAATCTGAACAGAGATATTGAGAGAGAGCAGGCAGAGGAAAGCTGATACCATATAATCCATGAAGAAGAAAGACTTCCTCCAGACCCTTACCAGTAAGCCACATTCTCATGACAATACACAGAGTAATAGAAGTGGGTTAATTTGAGATGGGGTAAGGTAGGGAGTGAGGTGGAGTGTATAAGAGGAAGGGAGGGAACAGGAACTGGGATCGTTATGTAAAATTTAAAAAGATAGCTTGTATTCTTTCAAAGAGAGAGAGAGAGAGAGAGAGAGAGAGAGAGAGAGAGAGAGAGAGAGAGAGAGAGAGGAGAGAGTAGGTGGAATCAAGGAGATAACACATAGCTGCTGAAGGAGAAATATGCCCACTAGACCCTTACCAGTAAGCCACAACATAATGGCGATACACAGATTAATAGAAATGGATTAATTTAAGATGAAGAGTTAGTTAAAAAGAAGCCCGAGCTAATAGGTCAAACAGTGTTGTAATTAATATAGTTTCTATGTGATTATTCAGGCTTGGGCTGCTGGGAAAGGAATGAGCAGCTTCTGCCTACAAATATATTTTTAAAAGAGTAAAATAGCACAGCAAACTACCAAATGACTAAAACCTGAATAATTTATCATCAACCCAGAAAAATACATTACTTTAATTTTAACTTCTCATAGACTTATTTTTAATGTTTTTCCCATTTTTGTTACATTTTTTAAAAAAAAAAATCAATTTTTGCCCTTTACTGAAAAGCTGGGCAGTCTACATCAATCAGCTAATACAGGAAGCTAAACTTTGTGAATCTTTAACATTTATATAGGACAGGCACTATTTATGTTAGACGGTGCGTTATTGTTAATAGATAGTGGAAGGAGTTTTGTTTTTGATTTCTTCTTCATCCTAGTAGATTAAGTTATTAGAAAGATTAAATCAGATTTAGAAAAAAATGCAAAAGCCTCATCTCCTTTATACATCTGAGAAAAATATAAGCAAAATAGTGCTATAATTTAGGAATCTTAAAAAAACCATAATCAATTTTCTATGCATCAGAAATGTTTTCTAAGGTAGTAAGTCTCATGAGCAAGATGTATGAAGAATTAGCTGAGTGCGAAGTCAACAGACTTGTGAAGTTCTATAAAATTTAGGTCCTGTGTGTGCACAGCTGTAGATATGGAGGAAAAAGGGAGGATGTCAACTTAACCATGAGAGGTAAGTTCAGATGATGTTGCCTTATGAGATATTAAAGAGACAGCAGAAGGATAGCTTTCTTCTGTGACTCTTAATGAGCCTCAGAAATGCTTGGACAGAAAAAACTAGCAAGGAAATTTTTTTTGCTTATTTACTTATTTTTTAGTTGTTGTTTTTTTCTTCCCTAAAACTTGGAAAAGATGAGAATATCTATTCTGGCTCTCTTGTTCTGCATTATAATAGACGTCCAATCAAGGAGCATGGATTGGGAGAAAGAAATAGAAATCCACCAGGAAGGAAAATGAAAATTGTCTCTATTTACACATTATATCTTTGGTAGAGAATATCCTAAGCAACCCAGTGAATCAATTTAGATAATAAGCAGACTCAACAAAGTGTAGGACATGATTATACAATCTGTACACTAGCAATGAACACCTTCAAAGACAGGCTATTTTAAACAGCCTACAAAACATAAAGTACTCAGAAGAAATTTAAGAAAAAAAAAATGTAAAATCTGAAAAGTAAAACCTAGGAAATATTGTTGAAAGTAAAAATAAAACTTGAAAATCATAGAAATACTACCCCAATTTTTAGTTTAGTTGAATATAGACTTTTAAAATATGCCCTTATGATTTTCTGAAATTTGTCAATATCTGCAGAAGTATTTCCCTTTTCATTTTTGATTTTTAAAAATTTAAATATATATTAATCTTTATTTTTCTTTCATATATGTGTGTTTTTTCTGCATGTATGTGTGTTTACCACATGTGTTCCTGGTGCCCATGGAGCTGGAAGAGTGTTCAGCTCTCCCGGAACAGGAGATAAAATGATTGTGAGATGTCACTTGGGTGTTGGACCTTCTGGAAGAGCAGCCACCGTTCTTAACTGTCTAGCCATTTTTTCCCTCTTAATTTATTAATTTACATTATCTTTCTTTTGTTTAATTTGTCTAATCTTACCAACATTTCCAAAGAATCAAGTCTTCATTTAATTAATTAACTTGTTTCTATGTCTTTAATTTCACAATGTTTTTGATGATCTCTTCCTGTTTATTTATTCTTTTGTGCTGTTGTGTGTTTCTGTTTGTTTTTTTCCCCAAAGTTTTCAGGTGCATTATTGAGTTACTAGTATAAACTTTGTCAGGTTTCTTGATGTAGGTATTTTGTGCTGTAAACTCTTCTCTTAGGACTTACTTCTTCCTGTCTTGTAGATTTCGGTAAGTCCCATTTTCTCAACATTCATTAGAGAATCTTCCTTTTTGCAGCAGATGACAATTAACATAGAGACCTGCACTGGGCACAGTGCAGAGAATAACAGATTGTGGAGTATTTAGCCATAAATATGGTATCTATATCATACTTGTTGCCCAGGGATAAGGGATCATAACTGAGGAGGGGAGAGAATGAGTGTAAGAACCAGAGTTGATAGATGACTACAAGGAAATCAGTGTTTTTAAAACACACCAAGGTAGTTGCATAGTTGTGACACCATACATAGATGTACTTGTTCAGGAAAGACAAGAATCCCTGTGTATGTGAGACAGAGAAAAAGATACAGATAGAAACAGTGACAAAGAGAGATAGAGCTTGTTGTCATTGTCCTGGGTTCTGGCCTTGAAACTGAGAGCATATCATTTCATAATGTACTGTACTATCTTTTCAGTTTGTAAAATAGAGTCATACTTATGTTTTATCTTCAGAAAGATTATTTGGCGCATAGTACTATAAATGAGACCCTATTTCTATTTATATGTACAGGTATAGCATAGTGCATACACACATATGTGTGCTATAAATATATTTATAATATACGTCACTATTATTTATTTGTGTTATAAGATCTTCATCTCCTTTGATAGATAAGAACATACTTACATACTTAAATGATTTTATATTCACTAGGTGAACATACACATTCTTTCCATGTTCATATAGAACACTTTAAAATCTTGACCACTTAACAAGCCATGCTTCTCTAAATCTGTTCAATTCTTATTGGTCAACGTTAAAATGAAAATTAAACTTAATAGATCTCTAGATGTTACAAGAATTGATTTTTTGGTAGTTCTAGTGTTTTCAAGATTTTTGTCTTTCTCTAGCTACCAACTATCTGCATATAGCCTTTTTTCTAACGCATATTCATTCTTTCACCAAATGAGAACTAAAGGTTTCATTCATGATTACATCTCAAAATTGTGTCTCCTGAGTATACATCCTTCTCTCCATTGAGATCCAGCCTGGGAATTTCTGGTCCACTAACACAAAAGTACTTTTCTTCTGCACAGTGGTGGGACCAGGGAAAGACAACCTATCATTGATAGCCTATTCTCAAAAAATAATAAAATGGAATCACATTGAAGGTACTAAGTATTAGGTCATAAAACAATGCTGTTTCTATTAGTTGATTTATCGATACTGTTGTCCTAATAGTCTTACCAATTTTAAATTTAGATTTTGGATTTTTTTTTTGTCAATGAAGAGGAAGTTCTTGGGGAAAGAATACCTTTTGGCTTCACTATCTGGGAAGTTTTCTCTCATCTCTTATCCCAGTGAACAAATCTAACAAGGATTGGAGAAAGTGTTCTGTTTGAAGGTGTTTGCTATAAAATATGCTATGGTTTCAAAGCTCAATGACTTACAAATGTATCAGGTCATAACACTGGATATTTAGCATTTTAAATCCTCAAATGTATAAAAGTTTCTAAAACCTCCAGCGTCATCTACCTGCTGGTAACCAAAGCCAAGGCTGTGATGCAGACACAGCTTTTAAGGCTGTTTATTTGTCTGCTCACCTTCACTACACTCAGCTTTCCCTGAAGCCCTTCTGGATCAATAACTAAGATGTGAAGCAGAACTTTTCATTAGGCCTTTGCTATAAGGTGAGACACCTTTATTTAACCAAGAAGACTTAATGGACCTTTTATAGCCAAGTATTTTTCATTTTCAACTCTTTCTTGCTAAGTGGGATAAGGGAAGCACTTGTTTTTTTGTAACTGTTCTTCACATTTCTGTCTTACCTTCCACATAGGCTTCAAAATTTGTCCACTTCACTCTGTTAATAACACATTGCTTCAAGTTAGCAATACAAAGCACACTAAATCATTACGAGTTAAATGGAAGTTTCATTTTACCCAAATTTAATAATACATAAGTATTATTAAGGATCACATATAAAAAGTAGGAATTAAAAAAGTCTTATTTAGTTAAACCTAAAAAGTCTTTATTTTTAATAAATGAAAGCAGTCTTTAATTGTAATTAAGTTTCTACTGAACTTTAAATATCATGGAACATTTTAATATTAGAAAGAGAGAGGATGTTGAAAATTGATTAATAAAACCAAATGTAGTTTACTTATAGTTCTTTTGAAACAATACTAAATAAAAATAAAGAATTGGAAATTGAAAGCTTCCAATACATTAGTTTCTTTTTTTATTTTACTTCTCTCTCTCTTTTCGCTGTAAATTTATAATCTCTCTTTTATTCTTTTCTAAGGCCAGTTCACAGAACAATCCATGAACAGAACATTGTGTGGAGGATGCTGAAGAAAATTCCACTATTATCCTCTCAACTCAGTGACGAACAACTGAAAATCCTGAGTAGAAATGTCGTTTCTGAAACCTGGACCAAAGGCAGCACAGGTATGTTGAATTATGTTGTGTGGAGAAATAACAGGCTAACTACAAGATAGACCAATTATATTTTTCTTTATTATAAGGGGCAAACTCACGAAACAAAAACAAAAAGTTCAAACTTAGCTATGTAGCGAGAAAAACACACAGAGAGAATGAACCCTGGGCTACCCAGTGTTTTTCTCCAGCTACCCAAAAGGTTATGCCCTAACTTGGTCCCACCCCTTAAAGCAGGTTCATTGGCTGACAGCGATTCCCCGTCACAGGTACTTGACCAATGGTGCATCTAGCAGAATGGAATACATACACCTCTGTCAAGGTGGCCATTGTTAAAAGCTTATAATCTCACTTGGCAAGCTAAATTGCACTGTTTGGATAAGTCAACTTTCAAGTAATGCTGTTTAAGTAAGATCTCACTCTTTAGTAAGATTTATAGCCTACGATTCTGCACTTGCACGTTCAATAAATATCCAAATTCCTCATTGTACCCCCTGAGAAACAATGGGCTTAGCTTCCTATACTGGTTTATAAGGTCTGGGATAGAGCCTAAATTATATTTTCAATATTCTATTGATGACAACAGTGAGTAATAAAAATTTAGTGGCAACCTAGTGCTGTCTTTCAGAGTTGAGTACTCAATGGTCAAAGTGCTTGCTTTCCTGGTCCAGATAATGCTCTAGGTACTGGGAAGGACTTAATAGACATAATGTTTATCTTTAGTCTGTTTACAACAGATATAGGGCTACTTATGTAGAAATTTATGCATTTGAATCTCTGACAGGACGGTATGCAAGACACATTCTTTGTGTAATGAAAATTCCTCTTCTATTCCTTATTAAAACAAAACGGTAGGTATTCCTGTTTGCAGGTGAGGATCCCTAAAACATAAACAAATAATGCAGAGGCATAATGCTTGTAAATAAGTTTTCAACACCCTTCAGTCCAATTCTGAAAATTCTGAACTTGCCCTCTGTGCTTGCCACTGTTTATGGAAAGTAATTGATCAGGCACCAGGCATTTAAAACTGCATTGGAATCTTGGCGACTCATGACTTTTGAAAAGATTTACATATTTTGAGAATTTTTGCCCCAATGCTTCTCTATCATAATTGGTTCAATTAATTAGAGCCAAACGATAGAAAATAAATCAAAGAGTTTCGCCATGATTAAAATGATTTTAAACAGGGTTAAAAAAAAACCCAAATGTTCAATATTGGTTTGCTATTAACTTGAGGATAGTAATTAAAAATTACTTTGTTTTATAAGTGCTGAAAATGTATTTCTAATGGCATAAAGTATTGGAACACCTAAGTGCCCTTCAATGAAAGATTGATTATTATCAGTTCAATGAAACTGTAGGCACTGACTTAAAAGAATGTACACAGGTGTGTGTGTGTGTGTGTATACACCTACAGGTGTGTGTGTGTGTATATACACCTATATGTGTATACAAAAGGTATTACATAAGAGTATAGCCAGGCAAACTTACAAATACCTACAAAAGTATAAATATATAAATATGCATTATATATATTTAAAAATATAAGTGGATCCAGAATGATATTTTAATTTTGTTTATCCAGGGTAGTTGACATTTTTTCTTTTTTCTTTGTTTTTAACATGCATTGATATTTTGCCTTCGTGTATGTTTGTGAGAAGATGTCAGAAATCCTGGAACTAGAGTTACAGACAGTTACGTGCTGGGAATTGAACCCAGGTCCTCTGGGAGAGCAGCCAGTGCTTTTAACTGCTGAGCCATCTCACCAGCCCCAGAATGATATTTTAAATATACATACACCTAAAATTTTTTATTGCTTTAGTGGAGAGAAAAAGAATTTGAAACAACTGTGCTTTAGTTTGGGTATGACTTGAATTTTTCAAGACGCTCTACAGTGATTGAAGCTTGTTCTAACCTTGGATTAATGAATGGTGTTGGGAGGTGTTAGAACCTTTGGGAAGTGGGTTCTTCTGGATGATTCTTTTAAATGGCTTATAAATAGATATGTGTCATCACTCACACACACACACACATATATATATATATATAATCTTTATATCTATTTTTTAATTCATTTTACATAACAACCACAGTTCCCCCTTCTATCTTTCCTCCCTTCCCCTTCCCCATCCACTCCTCAGAGAGAGTAAGACTTCCTATGGGTCACCAACAAATACTCACAGGTCAAGTTGAGGAAGGACCAAGTCCCCTGCCCCCTGCATCAAGACTGAACAAGGTATCCTGCTATAGGGAATGAGCTCCAAAAAGCCAGTTTATGAACCAGGTATAAATCCTGGTCACACTTCCTGGGACCTCACAAACAGACCAAGCAACACAACTGTCACCCACTTTCATAGGGCCTGTTTGGTTCCCAGCTCTCATAGCAGAGTCCATGAGCTCCCATGAAATTGGGAGAGCCAACTCTGTCGGTTTCCCCATCATGATCTTTTTTTTATTATTTTTATTGAGCTATATATTTTTCTCCACTCTACTTCCTTCCTCCTTTCTCTCTGTATATCCTCTCTCATCACCTCTGTGCTTTAATTTACCAAATTTACTCAAGATATCTTGTCTTTTTCTCTTTTCCTTACATATGGATCTATGAATGTCTTTCAAGGTCCTTTTTGTTGTCTAGGATCTCTGGGGTTGTGGACTCTAGTATGGTTTTCTTTGCTTTATGTACTACAAGCCATTTATGAGTGAGCACATATTATGTTTGTCTTTCCAGGTCTGGGTTACCTCACTCAATATGATGTCTTCTGAATCCGTCCATTTGCCTGCAAATTTCAAGATGCCTTTGCTTTTTTTACCACTACGTAGTACTCCATTGTGCAAATGTACCATAATTTCTACACCCATTCTTCAGTTGAGGGGCATCTAGGCTGTTTTCATATTCCAGCTATTATGAGTAATACTGCTATGAAAATAGTTGTGCACATATCTATGTGGTATGATTGAGCATTCTTTGGGTATATATCCAAAAGTGGTATTGCTGGATTCTGAGTTATATTCTTTCCTAATTTTCTGAGAAATTTCCACACTGATTTCCAAAGTGGCTGCACAAATTTTAATTACCACTAGCAATGAAGGAGTGTTCCTCTTACCCCAAATGCTCTCCAGCATAAGTTGTTATCGGTGTTTGTGATCTTGACAGTTGTGACAGGTGTAAGATGGAATCTCCGTGTTCTTTTGATTTGCATTCTTCTGATAACTAAGGATGTTGGGCATTTCCTTAAGTATCTTCCAGCCATTTGAGATTTGTCTGTTGAGAATTCTCTGTTTAGGTCTGTACCCAATTTTTCTTGGATTTTTTAATGTGAAGTTTCTTGAGATCTTTGTATATTTGGAGATCAGTCCTCTTCTGATTTATATTAGAGAAGATCTTTTCCCATTCTTTAGGCCACTGATTTCCTTGTTATTAATGTCATTTTCTTTCAAGAAGTTTCTCAGTTTCAGGAGGTCCTATTTATTAATTGTTTCTCTCAGTGAACAATGTTCAACTTTATATGGAAAAGCAAAACAAACAAACAAAAAACCAGGATAACCAAAGTAATCCTGTGCAATAAAGGAACTTTTGAAGGAATCACAATCCCTGACTTCAAACTCTACTATAGAACTACAGTAATGGAAGCAGCCTGGTATTGGCATAAGAAAAGACTAGTGGAATTGAATTGAAGACACTGATATCAATTCATAAACCTACAAACACCTGATTTTTGACAAAGAAGCTGAAAGTATAAATTGGAAAAAAGAAGCATATTCAATAAATGGTGCTGGCATAACTGACTATGAACAAGTAGAAAAATGAAAATTGGTCTACATCTATTGCCATGCACAAAACTTAAGTCCAAATGGATCGCAGACCTCAACACAAAACCAACCACACTGAACCTCATAGAAGAGAAAGTAAGAGTACACTTGAATGCATTGGCACAGAAGACCACTTCCTAAATATAAACCCAATAGCCCAGACACTGAGAACAACAATTAACAAATGGGACCCCCCCCCATCATGGTCTTGACCTTCCTTCCTCATATATTTTCTCCTCCCTCTCTTTAACTGAATCCTAGATTCTCTGCTGGGTGTTTGGTTGTGGATTTCTGCATCTGCTTCCATCAGTTACTGGATAAAGGTTCTATGACAATTAGGATATTCACCAGTCTGATTGCAGGAGAATGCTAGGTCAGGCACCCTCTCCACTATCGCTAGAATTCTTAGCTGGGATCATCCTTCTGGATCCCTGGGAATTTCCCTCCCACCAGGTTTTTCCCTAACACCATAATGGCTCCCTTTATCAAAATAGCTTCATTTCTCTTCCTCTTTGTCTCTTCCCAAACTCAACTATCCTATTCCCTTATGTTCTCATTTCCCATTCTCTCCCCTCTTTCTTGTAGGAGATTATGATATTAGTAGCAAGTCCGGTTGACCTTCCCCTCTTTTCTCTTGTTGGATATTTGATTGATGACTCATGCAACAGTGTATCCCCAAAATACTTTTTTTTTTTCAAGACAGGGTTTCTCTGT
>NC_022031.1:65793618-65797129 GCF_000317375.1 Microtus ochrogaster | reverse complement strand
TGTAGACCAGGCTGGTCTCGAACTCACAGAGATCCGCCTGCCTCTGCCTCCCGAGTGCTGGGATTAAAGGCGTGCGCCACCACCGCCTGGCACCAAAATACGACTTTATCAGCAGTCAAACTAATGGGGTACATGATATGATTTGTTCCTACCATCGTCTACATGTACCCTTTCCATTATAAGGCCAAATAGCTCATGCTTTTATTGTAATAAAGAAAGCTAATGTAAGAGAAACAAAAGCAAATGATTTTCTATTTCTTCTACATGTATAGATGAGATAATTGTCCCATAATAAATTGAGTCATGTGAACTATAATTAGAGATTTATATTTTTCAAGATAGTTATACATTCAAATTGAGAACAAACATTTTATTCCGAAGGCGTATACTTTCCTTCAGTTAATAAAATATCAAGTTTTACTTGCTTATATGATATACAGAAATTCAAGTTGCATCTTGTGGTTCTTTAAAAATTTATAAACCTGTGTTTTTCTTCACGTAACCATTTCCAGATCCTTTGGAGTTTTCAAGACATGTAGTTCTAACAACTCAGATCCTTCCCTATCAAAGTGTCAGCTCATTAGATACACAACCTTTGTAGTTCTCTTTGTTCCTTCAACTTAAGAGAAAAGCCAGTCTAGGTGTCTGCTCTCTCCATTGGCTTTATTCATGTGTACGCCTCTCTCCATCTGCTGTGATTTTAAAGTGTTTCCCCCATTCGGTCCCTTGTTCCCAGGCTGCCGACTTTCAATCTGCCACAGAGGCTCAATTCTCTGGTGCAATTCTACACAGCTGCTTGTGCCTTCTGGTCTTTTTATACAGCCATTAGATTTTTTGAGGTGCCTCACTTGAGCAGGTTTCCTAAATTTGCCTTTAACTGTATAGCCTTTTATACATTCAGTTCCTGCAAACAAACAAGGAAATAATATTATTACTTATGTAAATGAAGTATATGTTTCTAAGTAATCATGGAATTAAACACGCTATCTTTTGTTATTATACTATAAAATTATTCTATTTAAAGATCACTTATATTAACTGTATCAAAATTACTAAAAAGGGACAGAGGAGATGGCAGTCAGTACAAATCATGCATTAGGTATTGATCTGCAGTCTTGTTTCAGACTAGAGATAGATTACATGACATTACAGTGTGATGCTCCACAGAAGTACTTAAAAACAGCTGCCAGTTAGCCTGAGGATTTTTGCAATGTACTGTATTGTAAGGCTATCATGAACATGGAATAGGTGTATTTTTTACTTGACTTTTTAAAATTTATGTAACCTTATAATAAATTGAGAAATGTTTGTAATAAAATACTTTAAATATTTTCACAATGAAAAGAGCATTCATAAAAGCAGTGAATAATCTGAAGCTAAAGATGAGTAAATAGAAACTCATCCAATAGTCATACTTTAAAGGATTAATATTATAATAATTAAATTAATATGCAGAACAAATATAATAACTAGTAAAAACACCAATTTATAAAAAATTGATAAATTTTTTTAAAATTCATACAAAAATTTAGAGCATTCAGATAAAAACAAACATTATGGAAAATAGGTAATTAACTGGAGGGCCCACATATATCTATTTCAGAAGTTACTACAAATATCTTTAGCATCAAATAATATATATCAGTATGTAGACACATATGTCGATCAATATAACATTAAGTCCATGAATAATAACATAATGGTATGGTTTATTTTTAGATTTTATTTCTGAGATAATCTAGTGGTCTAAGCAAAAATCTTCAAAGAATGTGGCTTGGTCAAGTGTATCCATATAATAAGTAATAAAGTAATAATATATATATTTGTGCTAGGCCAAAATTGATTAAAGATTAAGTGGAGGAAGAAAAATTGTCAAACTCTTAAATTGCAGATTAATTTTCAGTAACTATAACCAGGGTTATAAATGACAAAAAATTGGATAATTTTCACTATGTAGAAGTTAAAATACTTTTTTTAAGTTGAAAGTGCATTTAATACACTTTATTTATTTTTTTACTTTTTTAAAAAAATTTCTATGAAGTTAAAATACTTTGATTATCAAAACAAAAACAACAACAACAAAAACAAAAAACAAGAAGACTAAAAGCGATGGTCCAAAGCATCATTTGAATCTCAATGGTGCCTCCATGTAGACCCCATGGCTTCTGCTTGCTCAGCTGCTGAAGCTCCCAGAATTGCCAACATTGTGGAAAACTGGCTTTGGTACATTAGGTAGTATGATTTCTCCATTCAAAGTCCTAAACATAGTTCCCTAAGTTTCTGCAGAGTGTGTACTTTGTTTTTATCCCAAGGAATAAAATTTACACAAGACAAAAGGAAGCAGCAGAAGAAAAATGTAAGTTTTTTCTTACATTAAGCTCTTAAAGAACCTTGTATCTGTGGAGAAGCACATATAGTAAGCACCTCTTCACCATGGAGACTGAATGAACTATTTTACTGAGAAGTCAATAATCCTCACAGATAGTCATATGCACAATAAATAAGAAAACATTTTTGAACAATGAAAGCTCCTATTATTGTAAGAGATTCTAATGAAAAGGACTTGGATGTTTAAAGCTGTTATATATAATTGCCAAAAATGAAGAAAATAATCAATTTCTTAATCTAGTATTTATAAATGTGCAGCTATTTTAATTGTAAGTAATTAAAAATATTCCTCAAGCTAAATAAGTAGTGTCCCAATAATCCATCAGCAAATGAACAGCTAAGTCAGAAATGCTTCTTACTCAGGTAGCTTCCACAATAGCACAGCCCTCTCAGTACAGACTTGATGGTCTTCAGGATTCCAGGACGTCCTGTAAGCTTGCAGAAGCTGCAGACAACACCATATGACACCTAGCCCAGAAAACACTGATTTTAAACATGAAGTCCAGTTTCTACTAAAACTTTTGCAGTAACTTGAAAAGGAAAATTCAGTCACAGATTGTGTGTATTGCTATGAAATAGATGGATTTTTAATTTTTCACTAAATCTTTTCCTTCTGTAACAGGCTTGCACAGGATGGATTCGATTTAAATATTGCAGTCTTTGCAGTTTGTCTTAGCATAACTTTTCTTAGCATCGTTCTTATCCAGTCCAAACAAGAAAGGGGTGATTTAATTAGGAAATCTTTCCCTGAAGATTGATTCCTCAACATCTCTGAAAAGAGCATTCATTCTTTATTCTGTGACTCCAGCCACTTTGTTTCGCCAAAGCTTCCCCCCTCTCTGTGTTATTTTTCCCTGTGAAAGCCTTCATTCCATCCAGCTCGTGATTCAGCTCCAATAGACACTGTTCTGAGTGCCACGTGCCAGAGCCTGGGTCTCACTCATATGGACTATTGCTTTGAATCACCTCCCCCCCCACAAGTTTAGACTAATACAGGTCTTTTTCTATGAGTTGTTTCAGATGTGAAATCTTAAAAACAAGAACATGTAAGCTACTTACTTTTCCTCTTCTGGTAACTGAGTTCTGTTTTACAGATTTACTTGTTCTTTTTCTTTTTCCTTTT
>NC_022031.1:65789019-65793518 GCF_000317375.1 Microtus ochrogaster | reverse complement strand
GTAGACCAGGCTGGTCTCGAACTCACAGAGATCCGCCTGCCTCTGCCTCCCGAGTGCTGGGATTAAAGGCGTGCGCCACCACTTCCTCCATTCCCTTCTTTACATAGGGATTACTTCCATCAGCTTCCCGCTGGTCTCACTTCCTGCTTCCAGAAAATTTGTATGATTCATCACTGTGCCACACGTGTTTTCTCTCCTAATGAAATATCACCATAGGAAATGCTCTAAGCTATTAATATTTTAAAATACAAATAAGGGAAAAGAGGATTTTTTTTTCTTAATCCCCTTAAGCTCAGCTAGCTATTGTCCTCATTTTGGATTATTTTCTTAGTCTAGTTGTATTCCTTTTTTACGTGAAATTCTGTCATTTTAGTTCCTGCTTTGGATTTAACATCTCTATAAGCACTACTTTTTAATAACTACAGATAGAATTAGATATGTTTAATTTAGGAGATCAATATTCCTACTCTGAATATTGTTGTCTTAAATAAAATCTGCTCTGAACTAACTTTTGCTTATTTGTGTTCATTTTAAAAGGAGTAAATGGAGACAAACTTGCAGATGTGATATATTGAAAAAAAGAAAATTATTTAAAAAGCTAAATTAATGCTCAGCCTTCAAATTTTTCTTTATAAATATTATACGTGTGCACACTCTATTGTGATTATATTCTTTCTCCTTCCTCTCCCCCTCAAATTCCTCCAGCACTTTTCCCAACCATTTGTTACTATGTGGTACTTTATTTGTCCGTTTTCTTTCACACTTCCAAAGAAAATTGCCATTCTCTCCTCTATCGTCCATCAACTCATAGTATGTTTTCAGCTACAGGCGGGGCTCATGACACCCTTCATTACCCACACTGAGATGTGGTTGGGAGATGCTTGGTTTTGTGCAGGTAAACCAGCGTTGACATGAAGTTGTGAGTACAACGCCAAGTCCTTCCATATGACAGCATTTCCTCATGCTCTGTTCTAGAGTTTTCACATCTTCTGTTAGCTCACTTGTGTGGGATTTTTCCAGCTTCTTTATGTAGGCATTTAGTGCTATGAACTTTCCTCTTATCACTGCTTTCATTGTGTCCCATAAATCTGGTTATGTTCTGCGGTCATTTTCATTGAATTTTAGAAAGTCTTTAATTTATTACTTTATTTCTTCCTTGACCATTAGTGCTTCAGGCGAGCATTGTTTAATTTTTATGCATTTGAGGGCTTTCTGAAATTAGTATTGCTGTTAAATTCTGATTATAAAATATGCTCATCTGATAAGATACATGGGGTTATTCCAATTCTTTTGTATCTGTTGAGGTTTGATTTATTACCTATCAGACTCAGAGATTCACCTCTCTAGGTGTGGGCTGGATTTTATCTTTGTACAAAAAACAATGAATATTCTGGTTTTCCTTCATACCATTTACATCCTCTGCTTTTTATCAAAATCCACTTAAGTCTTAATTCATTCAACAAATACCTGATTTGTTGACAAAACCCCCAAAATAATCCAGATGTATGCTTAGAACTGGAAATCCTAGAGCAGAGCCATGGTTCCATGTTGTGTACAAGATTGCTTAAGGTATACATTAGTTATTCTGAATAAAGCTGGCCGGGAGCAAGAAAGTCTTTCCTGAGCAGAAGATGACACTTAAATTCAGTTTCTACGTCAAAGGAGTATTATCCAGTTGACACTATGACCTTATTCATGCACAACTGTTTGGAACATTTAGCTCATTCTGGAATGGTTGGTCTTAAAAGCCTGTGTACCAGAGGAAGAGAGATAGTAATTGACAAACATTTGCTTTAATCAACCTATGTGTTTGGCTTTTAACCTCTGAAATTGTCAATAATAGGATGATCAATTAAAATTCCCTCTAGTTTTAAAATGTTCTTTGTTCTCCTTTCATAAGTGGTCAAGAATTGTTTCTTTTTAAAATATGAAATTATGTAATGTCACTTTTTGAAATCTTCAAAAAGTATTTCTTTGGATTTTGTTTGTAATATAAATTAGCCATTTAATTACTTTTTATAAAAATTAGTCCTAGTGAGGTAAATTTTTATTAAGTCGTAATATCCTAGCGTCTAGCATTCTATATTTTACGCTTTAGAAACAACTATTTTTATAATATTGTCTGAGTTTTCTAAGATTTTTGAATCCCTTTTACTTAAAATTTACAGTAATTTTTTACATATTTTGAACATATAAATAGGAAGTCTATTTTTTCAAAAGCTCATATTATCATATTCTTTCACAGCTCATAATATTAGCAACAGTTTTTATTTGTTTGTATTTTGTATTTTGAATACTGAACTGCCTGTATTGTCTTCTTCAAGCATTTTTATGGTGTCTAAACAATTTGTCTGCACATTTGAGGCACTATAATATGAAATACTTCTTAAATTATCGCTGACAAATTTGTTAACTGTTTCTGCTTTAATCCAGTTACTTTAATTTAAAGAAGCATTTTAAGTTTTAATTCTAGAATTCTGATATACATAGTAAACATTCTTTCTTACTGAGAATTTTTATGGCTCTATAAAATCAGCATGTACACATTGTATGTATGGTATAGATATATTGTACACATATGTCATATAATCCTATGTCTGTGTTTGCATGGCTACAAATTTGTGTATATGTGTGTGTGTGATATGTTCTTCAGACATAGCAATATATTCATTAGCTTGCAAATCCTGAATGACAGGAATGTTTTCTTGAGAAGATCAATGAAGTTTTACTCATTCCCAAGGTGACTGCATATTATTTGCAGGGTGCTGTTTATGATGGGAGTTCCTAGTGTGACATCTGTTTCCTAATTATCACATGTACTCTGACTGCTGATATTCTATGATTTCTAAGGGAGAATACTGTGAAATAGCTTTTATCACAATGATCTGCATTGTTAAGGTAGAAAACCACACATAATTACATGATATTTCTTTTTTTAAAAATCAAAGTAGGCTTATTTAAATATGTTCTTGTAAACCAGAGAGCATTGTATTTGGGTGTTAGATTTATGAGAATTATCTATAGCATCTCCTTTTATAAAATACCATTCTTTAAATAGAGTTGTTGAAATTTGGTGTCCTTTACATGGGTTATGTTTCCAAAATCAATGTTACTACGTATGTATGTTGGTACACCAATCATTCTCAGAGCCAAGAAAAATGTCAGCAATATCAATACAGACAAAGCATTCAGCTTCTGAAATGGCGAATTAAAGGGCATTGTTCAAACAAATTGAAGACTTATTTATCTTATAATAAGACATCAAAAAAAACTTAGTAAATGTCAGGATCATCTAATTGTCCTACCTTTCATGTCAGTTTCAAGAAACGTGTCTTGGTTCCAATATCATATCCCAGTTCCTGGCAGCACAAAGAGTGGATGTGAAGATTTGGAAAGAATGTTTCCTAATATTTTCCTAATTGGATGGCATGTATGAACATGCATGTTAAGAGCATGTGAGAAGTGATATTTTTAACATTGACTGTATGGCATCCAAGAAAATTATAGCTTTCTTAGTCAAGGAAAAGAAAGCAATTTACAATGAGAAAGCAAGTAGCAGCCTTGCATCAGAATTCACACTGGACATATCTTTCTCTGCTTTAATGTGACCTAAGTCATGACTGTTTAATTTGGCCAAAACCCAAACACAGGTGACTCTGTCTTCTGATTCACTTTACTCCTATCTTCACCCTACACACTCAGTCACAGATAACTTAATTAATAGAATTATTTATCTCTTCTTCTTCCACCATACAGATCACTTACTACTCAGTATGCAATACATTTTATTCTTAGACATCCATGCAAAACCAATGTCTACTTTAAAAAGTCATTAAAATGACTCCCCCATGTCATTGGAAGAGTTAATACTCAAGTTAGAGAAAAAAAAGGTACAGAGAATATGAGCAACGGATGCCTTTGGGAGTAGAATAAAGACATACAATTGCCTCTGATTATAGGTTAGCAAAGTTTCTGTTTACTGAAAGTGAGTGAGCAATTTATAGGATATTTCACAACACTTTAATGATGTTATTCAGTCATAAAGTTATGTGAACAGTTGAGAAATGGGGAAATATACCATCCACTTTCCATATGCTAAAGATGCTTTTCAAAACCCTGTAGTGATTTTTTTAAATTGTGTTGGAGTACTAACAGTGAAATACTCTTGCCAGGACTGCAGGTGGAAAATGGAGCTTCAGGAATCAGATAAGACGATAAGCTGTGGAGACAATGTGGAGTAGAATAAGTACTGTACTGTAAAAATCAGCCTTTTCAAACTATTTACTCAGCTAGTCCACTAGCTGTTCAGAGCAAATATTAATGGAATTCTTAGGAGGCCTGTCTCACTATATAGAATAGGCAAACCAAAAATTTGGGGGGAGAGGGTAAAGGTTAAAGGTTTTCTTTTCTTTTTATATATTTTTTTTTATTGAGAAAAGGAAAAAAAACAAGTTTCCACCTCCTCCCAGCCTCCCATTTCCCTCCCCCTCCTCCCACCC
>NC_022031.1:65784172-65788919 GCF_000317375.1 Microtus ochrogaster | reverse complement strand
TCCGGGAGCCTAGCCAGTTTGGATGTTCACCTTCCTAAATATAGACGGAGCGGGGAGGACCTAGGACTTACCACAGGGCAGGGAACCCTGACTGCCCATTGGACTGGAAAGGTTTTCTTAATCCTATTTTTCTTATAGAAGTTTAGTCTATTAGCAAGAAAACATGTTATCTCGCTCTCTTTTTTATTAAAATATAATACTTTTATTAATATATAAAGCTACATGGCATGCTTAAAGCAGGAAGGTTTAATGGTATAATTGTATTCTAATAAAAATATTACAAACTAAAAATAGAATAAATCAAGCATTCATTTGTTATTCTTGTTATTTCACCATGAATTTCTAGTGCTGGGCTGAGGTTATCATGATACGGTAGGCTATAAAGAATTTACATGAGGTACAGCAGGTATAATCTATTTGTCAGTCAGATCATTATCTATTTGGTTTCAATTTATTTCAGTGATTGGTGATGATGGACTTTATATCATACTGAAGGGCCTTGCTCGACCTCAGGTAAAGGTATTAAGAAGTCTGACTGATGATGAAGACTCGGTTATCTCTTCAATATCCAGAGAAAGCCTTGTTTTTGATGCACAGTTGAAAGACTCCACAATGGCTGAGATATACCTGCCTTCACCGCAGTTAGTGGTAAGAAGTTTTAGCTTTTGTAAAGACAGAGTTAAAATTATAACAAAATTTTTATATCTTAGATTTCTAGATTCCAAAATCTTCAGACACTTAAGTTTGCCCAAATAAGATAGCCTTAAAATATAAATGACACTGATACTATTGGCCTTGACATTTGAGCAAGACTATTAATGAAGGAATCTTTCAGATGTATATTGCACACTTGCAATGGCTGTGTGTTGCAATATATACATTTATAAGACATAAGCAAGGCTGATTCAGTGGAAGAGAAATTGTGCTAACTTTGGATGAAGAAGCAAGAGCAGATGATTTGAAGGGGGATAGACGAAAAATGTGTTTTTATTATGCTTTTCTTTAAGCATTTGTTTTTGAGACAGGGTTTCTCATACCTTTCCACTTCCTGAAACACTCTGTAGACAAGCTGAGCCTCGAACTCACAGAGATCCATCTGCCTCTGCCTTCCAAGTGCTAGTATTAAAGGCATGCACAACCACCACCCAGATATTATGTTTTTCTTAAAAGCAATACTAAAGAAATCAATGAATTGATCTCATTAAAATAATAAAGACATTATTATATTTTTTCTTATAGACAATCTATCAACATAAAAATGCAAGTTCAATCACTTTTGGATTTGTGTAGACTCATGTGTATTAGATTAGTGCTTTTTATTTCCTTTTTTATTAAATACTTTTTAATTTTTTAAAATGACCTCATTTTCCCTTTTCCCGTTCCTTCCTCCAATCCTTCCATATCTGAATCCTCCTTGCTCCCTCTCAATTTATGGCTTCTCTTTTTTTAATGTTCTTTAATTGTTTTTGTTACATGTATATAGATGTATAAAAATTGAGGCAGGAAGACTCACCCTAAAATGCAGAGCCACCGTAATATGTCTTTTATCTCTCTCTGCTTCCTAGCAGTGGACGGGATGTGATCACATGTCTTGCACTCTTGCCCTGGCTACTGACTGTATCTTCAGATATTGAACCTACACAAATTCTTCTTTTCTTACACTGCTTCTGTCCGGTATTTGTCACAGTGAGAAGAAAAAGCAAACATCTCTTTCCTTCGAGATTTAGTTTTCCTTCCAGAGGTTTTTTTGCCTCCTTTGCTGTTTATTTCTAAATATGTTTTTGAGATTGATATGAATAGAAGTATAAGCATAGTCTCTTTCTCTCTGCTTTGTTGTTGGTGTAAGAGATAATCCTGATGTTTCTAAGTCAATTTTGTATCCTGCTAATTTGCTGAATTCATTGATAATTCCTACATGTCTTCCGGTGGAGTTTTTCAGTGCTCTTATTATAAGAAGATATCATCTGCAAGCAGGGATGTTTTGACTTCTTTGCTGATTTGCATCTCTTTAATTTCCTTCTCTTGCCTTATTGCTTCAGATGATGCGTTGAGCACTAAATTGAAAAGAGGTGGGGGTGGTGGACAGCCCTGTCACAATCCTGGTTTTAATGGGTGTAGCACGAATAATAAACACCCAGAGACAGATATAGGGGTTAAAGCTGTAGATCAGAGAAGCAGAACAGTAGTAAGTCACTACAGAGACATTTTACCTCTACCAATGATCAGACTGAAGGGACAGTCCTCAGACTGCCTAGACTGCACTGTGTCTCCACAAAACCTCAGACTCCACCCTCCAGTGAGTTCCTGTCTCTTCCCCTTTATATTCAGTTCCTTGCCCAGTTAAATAGATCCTGTCTCCACCCTCCCCCCCACCTCCCCTAGTGCTGGGATTAAAGGTGTGAGCCATCAGTACCTGGATATATTCCTGGATTGATTTTTTTTTCAAGAAACAATTTTTTTTATTGACCTATATCTCTTTCTCCACTTTCTTCCCTTCCTCCCCTCACCTTCTTTCCTCTCCTATGACCCCCATGCTCCCAATTGACTCAGGAGATCTTGTCTTTTTCTACTTCCCATGTAGATTAGATCCATGTATGTATCTCTTCGGGTCCTCTTTGTGGTCTAGATTCTAGGGGTGATGGAGGAAGGCCATTGGTTAATTAAATAAAGAAGCTGCTTGCCCTGATAGGTTAAAACATAGATGGGAGGAGTAAACAGCAGAATGCTGGGAGGAAGAGGAAGTGAGGTCAGAGACTCGACAGCTCTCCTCTCGGGGGCAGACGCCTCAGACAGACACGAGATGCTCCACTCTTGCGGGCAGAGGCGAGAGCTCTGCTCTCTGAGGCACACGCGATGAAGCTCCGACCCAGGATGGACGTAGGCTAGAATCTTCCTGGTAAGCGCACCTTGGGGTGCGACACACATGATTGGAAATGGGTTAGTCCAGGAGCGAGAGTTAGCGGAGAAAAGGCTAGATATGATGGGCCAAGCGGTGTTTAAAAGAATACAGTGTCTGTGTAATTATTTCGGGTAAAGCTAGCCTTGCGGGCAGCGGGGTGCTGGGGACGCAGCTCCGCAGCTCATATTACTACATAGGGGGTTATGAATTGGAGGCTAGTTTTTCTTTGCTTTATGTGTAAAAGCCACTTATGAGTGAGTACTTGTATATTTGTCTTTCTTGGTCTGGGTTACTTCACTATTTGCCCACAAATTTCAAGGTGTCATTATTTTTTTCTGCTGTATAGTACTCCATTGTATAAATATACCACATCTTCTTTATCCAATCTTCGGTTGGGGGGGGGGCATTTAAGTTGTTTCCAGGTTCCGGCTATGACAAATAAAGTTGCCATGAACTGGAGTTGAGCACATGTCTTTGAGTATATACCCAAAAGTGGTATTGCTGGGTCTTGAGGTGGTGAGCCATCAGATGCTGGTCCAAGAAAGGAAATCTATTCCCCTGCAGTAGCAGTGAGCCCTCTTAGCCACTGAGCCATCTCACAAGACCCTAGAATACACCTTTAAAATTCTCTGCTAAGTGCATGCTAAAGAGGAAAGAATGGGCACTGAATGATCTGAGATCAAATTCTAGTCCTCTTGTTTGTGGACTGTGGGAATCTGGGTGAACATAAGACTCTTCACTGTTGTTAGGTTTTATTCTTTACCTTATCAACTTGCAAAGAATAATGGAGACAACTTGTGAATATCCAAGAAACCAAATGGCCATCCGTGGTCAGAGAAATAGGAAAAATAAAACCGAGAAAAGGCCACCGAAGATAAGACGTAGAAGGCATAGGAAATAAATTCTCTGCATGATCAAAATTTACTGAATAGTTAAAATTTTTATGTAACTTAATGACTGACTAAAATCATCCCTGTGCACAAAAGTAAAACTAAGTATTAAATGGTGATTAGAGTATGATAAAGTGAAAAGAATAAAAAGTAAAACAAAGAAAAGCAAAAAAATAATAAATGAAACTCTTTAAACACCTAATTATTCTAATTTGTTTCTGTAATCAGCTGTCTAGATTTGAACACTTAACCTTTGAATCATTTGCCTCAAGTTACAAGAGAAGCTGGGATTAGAGAGTATAATACCATGTCTATTTTTAGAAATGCTTTAAATATATATTATATATAATGTTTTATATATATATATATATATATATATATATATATATCTTGGATTATTTTTTCTTTTTTTTACTGATGGCCAGTTGTATATACCATTGTGACTAGACTAAGAAGGTTGGTAGCTGGCAAAACATTATTTCTGGGTGTGGTGTGCCTCCTGGTTGTTCCAGGAAGAGATTAAATATTTGAACCAGTAGACTGAGAGATAAAAACAACCCTTATCAATGTGAGTGGTCAACCTTTTGTCTATTGAAAAATGGGACAGAAAACAAGAGTGGAGGATGGTGAATTGGCTATTTCTTGAGTTGAAACATGCAGATTTTGGTGCCCTTGGTAATTTATTATATTATATATTGATACATAGTGTCTATGTGTTGTACATAGACTTCCCATATTTTTATGTCCATGCTATGTGTAACCATTTTATTAATAGCTGTTGTAGAATATTATTTTAAGGTGTGTTACTTTTGTGTGGCTTGGATCATTTATTTAATGATGCAGAGATGTGTTTGATTAAGTAAAATTCACTTGTAGTCAGAAGGTTGAATCAGTAACTAGCTGATGATAGGAAGTTGTAGGGAGAAGCCAGGTAGAGGTGGTTTTTTTTTTTTTTTTT
>NC_022031.1:65749448-65783814 GCF_000317375.1 Microtus ochrogaster | reverse complement strand
CCACTGTCTCAATGGGTGGGTGCACCCCTCGTGGTCCCGACTTCGTTGCTCATGTTCTCCTTCCTTCTGCTCCTCATTGGGACCTTGAGAGCTCAGTCCAGTGCTCCAGTGTGGGTCTATGTCTCTAAGGTGGGTTTTTAAGGAGGGAGGAGGAGAAGCAGGAGGGTGAGCTTCCTTACTATTCAGCCTCTGTGAGGAGCAGAATTTCACCACAACCTTTGAATCTCTTTAGAGTTCTTTAGAGAGACAGAGATTTAGGTAAATTCCGTTTTGAAAGAGTTGGTGCTGAGGGAACAGAATTCCCTCCGGCCCTGGCTCTTGCCACTTAGGTTTAACAGCTCCTGGTGGAGTTACAGTTGCTGATAGGACAGCCATGACTTAAACAGGAGCAACAGTTTAAAGAAAAGGACATGTATTGAGAACGTTTATTTTTTTCCTATGAGAAAAGTTTTGGTTTTTGCTTTTCTTCCCCTCTAAATCCTCACTGATAGAACTTGACCAGGGTCCTTGATCAAAAGTAGGCATAAAAATATTTACTGTGGTTCTGCCTATTATAGTAGTATATTAGAAAAATATAAATACTTCAAAGTATCTTTTTTGAATAAATGATTATCTTCTGGACTTTTCCTTATGTTCAGTTTTATAGACATTTTCATATCTGGATGAGTTTGACATAAATAGCAATAGATCCTGCCTTAGATAATAAGGCTATGGTGGGTCTGCCTGAGATCTCACGTGAGATCTTCCAATTCCCTCTGTGACATGAGGGACTAACTGAGGTTATTATAGAAATAGGGGGTGGGCTGTAGGATTAGTTCTGAGGGTGAGAAGGAGACTCCCCCAAGTCCTAGTGGAACTCGCTTCATACTTTGTATGGTATCTCTTGGCTAAATAATTTTTATATATGCACACTATTAATCTCAAATATCTTTATGTTCCTTTCTTCTGAGTTAAATATCAGAAAGAATTTTAAGCATGTTAGGAACAGTCTATATTATTCATTTACATTTAAATTTGTAGTAATCAACAATGCTTTTTGCATTTACCATTATAGTATTCAAATTCCGTGCATCATTTCTCCTTTGGTAGTGTTTTTTTTTTTTTTACTGAAATTCATCTTATAATTATTTGTTCAGCATAATATACAGAAGCATCATCTTGTTTGTGTTTCTCTACCTCTACATTACCATTTTATGTAAATATAATTTCCAGGTTAGAAGTTACTCTACCTAAGCTCTTTGAAGATGGCTGTATTTATAGAACAAAGTAGAAATATTATAAAACTGAAAAATATAAAACCAATTCAATGAAATAATTACAAAGGAAAGAGGCACTGAAAGCCTTATGATTTCACAATTAATATTAAGGGGTCCAGTGTTTATGACTAGTTGATCAAGAAAGAAAGCTTCCATAAGTATTTAGAAGTCGTGAACTGGTAAATTGAAAAAATTTGGACTAAATTTGGACTGGGTAATAACAATAAGAAATTCTGAGGAACATAAGGGATAAAATGTCTGCTTGAAATTCTTCGTAACAGTTTTGTAGGAGGGGCAGCTGGAAGAGCAGAATAATTAGGGTTCACCTCTCAACTTAGAATCTGAGTACTGAGCACTGACAGAACTCATTCATTCTTTATGTGTTCGTTTATTTGAGAGGCTTAATTTTGTAATCACTGTCAATCACAGACTATGTTTACCACATTCTTTTGGGCTTCTTCTGAAGTTTTGATGTATGTCCATCTGCCAATCTGCTCAACACCCTTAATTCTATTCCTTCCACAATTATATATTTTAAGTACTAATTAAATGTTGTATATGAATTCAATTTGATTTGCTTTATTCTGTATGTATCCTTTCAGTCAATTTTATTTACAGTTTTAATTGTTATTTTCCTTCCAAAATATTTTTGTTCTTTTTTATTTCATGATTTGATTTTATGTCTAAATAAAATACTATTCAATGTGAATAGGTTTTTTGGTTTTTCAAAACATTCATTGTAGATTTTTCTTCTTTGGTGTTCAGTCATGTATATGACTTGCAGTCTTATTAATTAGCCATCCTAAGGCTGTTTGCTTCTGTGGGATTTCCTTTCCTCCGAAGGACTTTTAAACATTTTTATCTTCCTGAGTTGTCACTAGAATTTGCATTAACTAGTCTGCTGTGGGTTTTTAGTATGTGAAAATGGTAACCCACACACAAGCAAGTTGCTGAGCTAGATAGCTCATTTTCTGAAAATTCTGTCAAGTCTCATAGCTGAAATGCAACTTCCTGTTTTTCTCATGGATTAGTGTATGTAGTTTTTTCTTGTCTGTATTTTACATTCGTAGTGTTCACCAGAGTTCCTAGGCGTTAGGATCAATTCCAGTTTTTCACCTTGCATGATAATGAACCTTATGTTCTATCCTACATTTGAACAATCTCCAGAACTCAGTCATTCATGACCTCATCCCAGTTAAATAGCAATGTGGATCACTTTGTCCTCAACAGTGATTCTCTTGTTTAAATACCCTCTTTCTTTAGGGATTACTGTGCCAAGCTCAACTATTTATTTCTTCAAGAAGAAAAAGAATAAGTCTTTCTCTGTATTACACATGCAGTAGTGACTATCCGCCACCAAACAGTATCTTGAGTAGTCATATTGATTTGTTGTTTTAAGGAAGTTCAAATTTCATGTAAATATGCCACTTGTTATTCATATTCTCTAGAGTTTTTCCTAGGCAAGCATGGCATAGATACTCCATGTGACAATAATTGTCTCTTTTTACCATGGTGACCTATATAGTCTACTGATAACATTCTGTTTAATGGCCGGGCGATGGTGGCACACGCC
Source organism: Microtus ochrogaster (assembly GCF_000317375.1). Lineage (NCBI taxonomy): Eukaryota > Metazoa > Chordata > Mammalia > Rodentia > Cricetidae > Microtus > Microtus ochrogaster. The sequence goes on along the minus strand of NC_022031.1, from coordinate 65,780,985 downwards.
TTTTAATCCCAGCACTCGGGAGGCAGAGGCAGGCAGATCTCTGTGAGTCGAGACAAGGTCTATAGAGCTAGTTCCAGGACAGGCTCCAAAGCCACAGAGAAACCCTGTCTCGAAAAAAAACAAAAAAAAGAAAAAAAAAGAAAAACCAAAAAAAACCCATTCTGTTTAATGTTTATCTCTCACATATTAAATTAGATAACCCCACATAAATACACACATATAAATGATTTATCCATGACGTAACACTGTATTCATTTTATTTGCCACTACAAACATACAAGGCTATTAATAAAGAAACTGTATATTGAGTATTTGCAGCCTGCTTTCATCAAGTAATTATTTAATTTTGACTGTATTTCAAGTGCTTGTCTGGTATTTCAGGGGAATGGCTGAATAAAGAAAGCAGGACCCTTTCTTATGTTATTTTCTTGATGTTGCCAAAGAATAAAAATTGTGTGGAGAGAAAGGCAGGTCTGGAGCTGCATGAGCCATCTCTACAGAGATGAGTGACCCCTTCTCTCGTTGCACTGGAACTAGGAATACAGCCTTTTTGCAGGCTCACCTAGATGGGTCGTACAATTCTCACCGGTGTCATTGTGTGTAGGTGTCAATGAGCACTGCTGAAGTCTGTCTGCTATTGATGCTTTCCACAGCTGAAAAAGTGGAATACCTTTGGCTCCCTGGAAGTTACATCTGAGACTGAAGTGGATAAAACTCTACATTCCGTGGTGACCGAAGAGGACTGTGAAATCCTTAAAATTCCTGCGAAGGAGTTTGAGAAGTTAAAATTGGTATGGTGTGCACACCTATGTTACTTTTGAAGTTCGACTTGATTATAGATAGCATAAGTTGGGTTTATTTGATGAACAACACTTCAACAGCTTTGTTCAGGTACCTGGCATGGAAGGCAGGTTCTCCATTAATGTGTATTATGAAAACTCTTTAGCTTTTTATGAATTTCAAAATCATCCATTCACTCAGTTAGCAAATAGGTAGTTTGCATATCAACACCATGCTATTTCAGACAGGTCACATCACTTTTGCTTTCAAGATCTCAATAGTCTGCACTCTTTTTATTCAGAACCTAAACTAGTCACTTTTTGTCAACTTGACACAGACCTAGACATACCATGGAAGAGGAGATTTTAGTTAAGGAATCACCTGTATCCTATGGAGTCATAGGCATATCTGTGGGGCATTTTCTTGATTGCTAATTGGTGTGGAGGGCCACATTATGGGTGTTCCCATCCCTGGACAGGTGGACTTGTGTAATATAAGAGAGGTAGCTGAATAAACTGGGAAAGTAAGCCAGTAGGTAGCATTTTCCCATGGTCTCTGCTTCCGTTCCTGCTTGCTGCCTTGAGCTTCTATCCTGGCTTCTCTAGAGGATGGGCTGTAACTTGTAAGCTGAAATAAATGCTCTCTTCCTCAGATTGTTTTGAGTTATTTTGCCTACTAAAACAACAGAGAAGCCATATAGGACAGAATGTTTGACTTGCTATTTCAGATTCATTTAAACTTGCAAAACCAGGACTGTATGAATAGGCATTTAAACTTAATTCTGAGCATTCATATGTGATGTTTAGGACAATTTGTTTATGCAAATTCATTTTTTTCTTCCTTCATTTAGAGGGTAGAAAAGCTCATTTAAATGTTGAGTTTGGAAGGTCCCCCTAGTCTTCCTGACAGGTTCTATCCAGACCCTTTATGGTCCTTGCAGGTCCAGTGCTCATGTTGGGAGGAGATAAAGATGCCTCTTTTCTGTTGCTTAGAATCTCAAAGAATAAAAAATTTCTTTTGATGTGGTGACTTCAAAAACAGGTGACATTCTCAGAATTCAACATTTTCCCAAATGCTAGATATCAATACATGTGAGTTTCAGAATGGTTTGCTTAAGGACATTTCCTTGATTTGTTGTTTTCCCTCACCAGAATCAGCTATACCCACCCACCCATCCCCCCACAACTCTATGTACACATGCACACACACATATCTCTATGTACACACACACACACATACATACACACATAAAACAGCTTTAGAACAGTTTAACATGTATAGCCTTGTGTAACATTATGGAACAAAGTGAGAATATTGGTAAACAAATCTGAAAATTAAAATTTCAGTATAGCTATTGACCATAGTGATAGTCAAATATTATTCAATATTATCTTATATTGAATAATAGTCATACAGTTGTTACTTTTATTTTTTTTACTATTTCTCTACTTGCTAGTTTTTTTCCTCATTCTTAAATTATCTCATTTTGACATTTGATGATGGCATTCTTTTTCAGGAAAAAGTAAAGCGTGATAATGTGCAAAAGTTGAAATTAATTCGCAAATGTCCTTTTTACGAAAACTGGCCTACTTTATCCATATACGAACTAGTTTCACTTAGTAAATGGAAAATTTTTCCTCCAGGTCATGGTAAGTTTAATTCAATTTTAGACTAGTTTTTTTATGTAAAATTGTATTTTTGGAATTTGTAATTCTTTATAGTTTCAATATTTTAAATAATATTTCTTCATATAGGCAATCTCTTATTTAACAAATTATTACCTATGATTGGGCATTTAAATTAATTCCCTTTTTAGTTAAAAAGTGAACATGGTTCACTTAGAGAGCAGCTTTAGTACAGTCCTCCATCCCTCATCTCCATCTCTGCACACTTCTACTGCTGCACACTGAGACTCACAGTAGGGGCCAAACTGTCAATGATGAAGGCAGGAGGCTGCCATAGCCAGGGTTTCCTTCCTCTCTTGCTTGGGTAAGTTCTTAATCACAGGTTTTCAATGGACATCTGTGTTATAGTCATCAGTGAAAATGTAACAGCTTTATAAGTCATCAATCACCTAGGGAAGTCTTTGAAAAGGAAATATTTCTGATTCAGATTTTACAACTTTTAGAATATTTTATATACTTATAGAGGTACCTTTGGGATGGTTAGGAACGCTAAATATGAAGTTCATGTAAACTCCACATTTATCTCCTGCACAGTGGCTGTAATTTGCACTTTATATTTTGTGCACCTCCATTCTGATTGTGATCTGTTACAGGAGGTGAGATGCATGTGGCATTATGCTGGGATTAAAAAGTTTATAATTTAGCTGTTGTCTCCATAAGGGAAGCAGCAAGGGAAAGCCTGTGTGTTGAGTAGCCAGTCTGAGGTGCGAGCAAGCATGAACTTTCTAGGGTGGGTTCACAAGGGAGCATAGACAGAACTGGATTTTCTTACGTCCTGTGAGAGCCAAGTAAACAAGGGAGAGCAATGGAGAAAGACATGTGAAAGTGGTGGTGGGATTTTCTGTTTATAGTAAGGAGCTCTGCTGTCTTACCAGAGACAGACATGAACATCAGAATGAGCAGAGAGACTTTACATTTCTCTCCTCTCAAACGCTTTTCAAGAAATATCGTTTCCCAAAGCCTCAGAGCTGCCATGGCAGGGAGGTTAATTTCAAATTTGGCTGAGATTAAATCTCCCACAAGTTTGATTATGTTATAAATCTTAGAATATGACTAGGTTATCCTTGGGAGTAATCACTAGTTAACGGGGAAACGAGTTTCAATTCAGTATGGTACAGAATGTACTGCTTGGTAGTGTACTGTAGGAAAAGTGTCGGGAGAGACAAGTTAAATCTTCAAAACAACACAGAAATATTCTAATAAACCCAGATTTGGTGAATTAACTTTCAGAGTTTGTATTTACAATATCATTTATTAAAACATAGATTTTAAAGTGTGTTGCACATTTATTAAATATGCCTTGCTAATGAAAATGATGACTATTAATATTGATATTATCAATAACAATATCATTAGCATTAATGACATTGAATATTAATAGCATTGATACTATAAGTTATTGATATTAAAATAATTATATTAATAATATTGAAGGGCTACTAAATACTAAACACCAGACCACCAGTAAGGGGAGAGATTAATAATATTGAATTGTAATACATAATTATTCATGTACATGTGGAAACCAGGTAGTAAACTAACATATAAAATGTGAGTTTAGCCTTTCTAAATTCAGTATATTTATTGCAGAGAAATACTTAATAAATATGGATATTTTGTGTCTCTCATAAATTTCCTATTTCATATCATATATGTCAAATATTGATCATAAGCTTATTCTCAATGGCTAGTACACATAAAGGTAATATTTCAGTCTATAATTCTAGTATCTTATGTAGTACAAAAGATAGAAAGAAACGACACCTAAGCTATTTAAAATGTGAGCAAAGTATTCTGGAATGTGGGAGGGGCTATGATCCTATGATCTTAATGCATTTAGTTTTTCAAACTAAAATATTTATATAAAATACTTAAGTTTCATATTAAAGGACTAAACTGTACTTGGCAAAACACTTTTCAAAGACTTGGGTGTCTTGAAAAGTAACAACATTTGTTAAACAATCTACTGTATTAGACACTTTGTTACTGAAAAAGTAAAAATAACATTTCCACTCAGTACTAAGTGTATATAGGTTAGAGCATGAATTTACATGGATTTAGAAGAGATTTATCTCCCTTAGAAAAGAATGACAAATCTTCCTGTAAATCCCTTTTCAGTACAAACATACTATGGTCTTATAAATAAACTGATCTGGGTTAGGAATATATTCCATCAAAGTAATCCCATCTTTTCATAGTAATGAACAATGTATCAAATAAAGCATCAGATGTGATACTTCTCCACTTACAATTTATACTGGATTACTATCAGTAAACAAAACTGTGGCTGAAATTGCACTTACTTTTTCTGAGTTTAAAATTAGAAGTGAATGATTTCCAAAGCATGCAAAGTGTGTTTTGATCTTATTTTAAGAAGGTTTATTAGATACAGATTCAAAGAGATTTAGCTAATTTTTCAAAAGGTTAAAAGACATTAGGGGTTGTCATTGGCAGTTTCTGATTCTAAGTTTTTTTTTAGCTCCCCGTAGCTTCTTACATGCTGGGTTAACACATGAAGTGCCTGATGACTATGCTCTCTAGGGTTGCTTGTAATTTTGTCTTGTGCTATTCTTCTTTAAGTCATGACTCATAACTAACTCATCTTACTAGCCAAACTCTTCCAAAAATACATCATATCTATATATAAAAATAATAAATTAACTTGACAAACAATGGTTGTTATCTTGCTTCTATTGGCACGTAATCTTCCTTTTTATTCTCCAGAAAACCTTCACATACATATAACATGAGAAACTGGAAAAAAAAACCCAGTAACTATCAAATTACTTCTAAAAGACAAAACGTGGAAATAATAATGGGAGTAAAACTAAGTAATATCTAGTCACCAAAAACCACAAGTGTTTCAGTCATCAGACACAAGTTTTGAAGGTCTTCCTAAAGAACAAGTGCACTTTTAGCCTCTCAAGTTTCTCAGGAAACTTCTGGCATTAGTGTCTTATGCATCAGTGAGTCCTACAGGTGGTCAAAGATCTTGTTCTCAAGGATCCATACTCATACCTCAAGGAACTCTGAGACTGGGGCCTTTGATTGTTTAGATTTTTTTGAGAATTTTATTCATATATACAATTATGTTGATCATATCCACCACCACCACCCTTATTGCCTTTTCTAAGTCCTCTACTGTTTTCTGTGACCATATCCTCCTAACTTCACTCTTCTTTTTATGTTTCTTAACCCATTGAGTCAATTATTTGTGCCCTTATGTGTAGTTGTGCAGGCCTTCCAGTAGAGCATAGAACAACTATCTTTTTTCATTATACATGCCAATCCAAGTTCCCACTCCCTCCCCATTTCCCTTTCCCTCCATTTACTCTCCCCCACCCCACCCCCATTCACTCCTGGTTACTTTTCCAAATCTCTGATTTGCTTTTAGGAGGTGTTTTTGTTTATGTATAAGGTCTGCACTTGATCAGGTTGTTTGTACATGTTAAGAGTGCTAAACCATTATTTTCTGATTTCCATTATCATTTCAGATGTGAAAGCAGCTGTGAGCCCACTGGTATTTGTGTGTACATGTTTACATATTGAGATTTTTCTCGCTGGTCAATTTCAGTATTTTCTCTTCTGTTTTATTCTTGTATTTTGTTGCTTTAAATTCTTTGTACCCCTTTTTTTTTTCTTTTTTAGTACTGTCAAATATGAAAATGTTTCTTGTAGCCATCTGCTTCGAAATAACACATTTCCCGTTTATTAGTAAAATTTCAAAAGTTTCTAATGTAATTTAAAATATTTCTTGATTGAAGTTTCAGTGTAACTCAGTCTCCTCAGGCCAACCCTTGGCTCGGGTGGCTCAGTCAAACTTGACGTTCACGTTCGGTGTTGTGTCATTGTCTAGCTGATCCTCTTCCCTTGTCATTTCCCCCTTCCAGAAGATTCCAAATGTCCGCTAAGCTACATTCACTAATTAGTAATGTTTTTTTTTAAAAAAGAAAAATTTAAGGTGTACTACTGATTCTTCACATACATGGATATTTATTTCATACCTTGGGAGTTTGTAATCTTTCTGAAAATAATCAGAAAGCACTTGTTTTAAAATGTTCACAGAATACCATCTCTTCATTGCATATGCTTTTTTCTTGTTTTACGTTAAAGTGTGAAGACCACTTTTACCTTGAAAGCTATTTGACACAGGTATTTGGTCGCATTTGACCCATGGGGTGAAATTTTCCAAAACCTGCTCTACTTCAGAAGCCAACTTTAAACTTTGCAGCTTCCAATTTTCCCACTAGGCTTCATATTTTTCTGGAATTGGCCCATTCCCTTTTATTTTTCAGTGTACCTAATATTTGTAGGGTTTTTGAAAATTGATGATGAATGACAGTGATGATGGCAGGGTTTTTGTTTAGACAAAACTATGATTTACTATTTTTCAAACAAAATAATTAAACCCCATGCTGGTCAGTTCTTTTAGATTCTTTAATCACTTAGTGTTTTTTTTTCAAAGAATTAGTTTGACTGATCAACTCTTAAGACTCCAAATGTATTTTTGTTTTCAAACTTGCATGGTGCTAATGACATTAGCTAAACAGCATCTGAAAGTCCATTCACACCGAAATCACCAACTTTTAAAATTTATCAAATATTCAGCTTCATTTTCATTCATTCTAGTTAAATTTCACTATATAACTTTTTGCTTTATAAGATAATAAATCAAATGATCACTGATAAATATACTCCACCAAAATATCCCCACATATTAGTTTTTTTCTCCTATGCACACTCCTGTTAATATCACTGTGGTAACCACATGAATATGATGGATGATTCGTGCAGATTGCACTGTTGAGTGACTTCTTAACTCCAGCTTGCTTGCCAAGGCAGGAGAAAGTTTGAGCTCTACCAACTTCTATAGAAGTTGGAATCTTCTATAAAGAAATGGTTCTTTAGTAGCATGTGGAGGGACTGGGGAGCAGCTTTTATTTTATTTATTTTAGCAAAGCCAGTGAGGAGCATGCTGGTCTGAGGCTCAGCTTTTACACCACAAATAAAAAGACTAAGCAACAACCATGACATTTTCTCCACTCACTACTTGGGGACCTTTTACACTGTTGGTTTTATTTACTTACTGTGTTCTTTTGAAATTTTGTTTTGTGACATTCCTGGAGCTTCCTAATACTGTGCAATAAACACATTTCACTTACACGAAGGAAGTTCACTGTCTCTACCTAAAAATTGAAAGCTATGAGAGGGTTAACCATTTTATCAAAAACAGTCCCCACAAGGATTTGTCAGAATATCATCATTTGATTTTAGTTAATTAATATTTTTATTGAACATCTGCTGTGTCTGAAACGCTACACCAGTTTCCTTTATAGCAATAAAAATGTATATTAAAATCAAATATTTGAGTAACTACAAAGTATTCATCACTACAGAGTTTACATTTTGATTTCAGAGATTTAGTAATTGAAAAAGATATGGAGTATAATTTAAAACTGATGAGGTGTATTACAAATAACATCCATTAAAATCACGTTTAATAGCTCAGATTATATTCTCTACTGTGGCGAATATTAGTTGATTGCTTTCCAAAAGACAGTAAAAACAAAATGAAAGCAGGGGTTTATTTGTTTGGTTATGTTTGGAAAGTAAATGGGAATCATCTGGGCCAGAAAGTAATGTGACATAGTTGGCAGGTCTTATCTGGGAATAGCTGATAGAACAACTCAACCTAAGGCTAGGTAAAACTGAGTGAGAGAGCACTTACATGATTTGCCCAAGTCCCTGAATTCATCCTCTGCCACTGTCAAAGTAGAGAGACACAGCAAAAAGAACCCATGCCAAGAACTTGCTCCTGTCCAGTGAAATTCAATAAAAAGAAAAGAAACTGCATCATTACAAATATCCAACTCATATGATTGGGCCTTCTATTGTACACTTAGCTAAAATGAAAAGTATTTTGATAACTGAAGAGACAAAATCTACTCTTAACAATTCATTCTGTCAGGGACAGAATTATCAATCTTCAATGATAAATACTTTCTTGAAACTCTAGACTGCCGAAGAGTTCTTTTTAAAAGGATGCAGACAACAAAATGTACATGCCTTGTGCATGTGTGATTCTGACATGAAAAAAGGTCTTCTTTAGGGTGTTCATGCAGCATAATTCACAAGTGAACAGGATCGTCTCTCATTTAGGTTGAATATTGTCTTCTGTGTGACTCCTCCTTGTTGGACCCAACTCATCTCTGTTTTTGTCCAGCTCTAATCTGCATCAGATCTGTCATTTGCAGGTCCCTAACATTTGAACTACTACTACAAGCTGTGTGTTAGGAGGTTTCACCTTTAACAAGTGTTCTAAACTTTGCAGAGGAGCAGGGTTTATGGAGCTTATATAATTGTTTTCATATAGCAGTAGGAAACATAATCCCTCTGAGTACTTCTGTGAGGTCTGGATGGATTCTGCTCAAGATTACTTTTACAAGAAATGTTTTATCTCCCTCTTTTTTGTTTTGTAGGCCACCATAGATTTATGAAAGCAGTAATATACCTCTGTCCCTGTCTTCAATCTACACCTCTATCTACAATCATTGGTATTGCTTTTAGTGATATCTGGGAGCTACCATATTTCAAATGCAAGTTATTCTCTTCTTATTTTCTTTGTTTTCAAGGCACTGCATGAGTGCATTAAGATAAAAATCTCTAAGATAAAATTCTCTTTTTAATAAAATGGTGCTTTGCTCCATGGCTGCAGTATTTTTTTTTTTTAATGAATAGTCTCAGAGTAGTGTGCACAGTTCCTCTATGCATCGCTTCTGTGCTCTGATGGTCAGATGACATCATGAGCCACGGGGTAAGCTCTTTGGCTGTGAATACTGCACTTCTGGATCAGCGGCATTGCTATACGTTTAGGATTCAAGCATGTTTCCTCAGAGCTTTCAGGCTAAACGTCTGTTATAAAATAGAATTTAAAATGCTCTGAAATGTAGTAGATGCTTGCTTTATCCATGAAAAGGGGAAATATAATTTCTCCAGTGACAATTCATTTTCTTTTTCTTTCATCTTCGTTGTTCTTGTTCATTTTTGTGCACTTTTGCATGCATTAAGTCTTACACATGCAATTAATTTACCCCTTTTCTCTTGTGCCAGTTTTCAAGCTTAAAAGATAGTGTTGTTTGAGATATTTTTGGTGGATATGAGCAGCATTTGAGAAGATTCAGAAATATCAGATAAAATTGCATAAAATACTTTGCATGACAAATTTTCGATAAATAGAGGACAGGCAGGTCAAAGACCTGATTTTCCCTTTCATTCCCTATTTAGGTTCTCAGTCTTATAGGAATTTAAAAAGTTTGGTGCTGCTGTGTTTGTATTTCTTAAAAAAATTAGATATTGCATGCTTTGGATCAAAGAGTATAGTTATAGCATTTAAATATCTCAAGTGGCTTTCTTTAAGTTTTAAATTTTAATTTCATTATTTAATGCATAGCCATGTTTCTCTAAAAAGTCGGCTTCTATGATGTTTGTTTTAACACTAAGTCATTCTTTACCAAAAACCCTTGGCAAACTTCTGCATTAAAATAGCATTTACTCAGCTTCTATTTTAGAAAGGGCACAGTCATACAGAATTTGCCACTTTAGGCACAGCCTGCCTTAATATTAATCTTAGATTTGTTTGACAAATATTATTGTAGAAAATATTGCTAAAGTTTATCTAGAGAATATTTACAATAAAAATAAAATATTAATCAATTTTGTGTTTCCATCACGGAATGCATGACTGGTGTTGAAACATTAATGGTAATTATTCAAGCATTATACGAATGATTCTGATTGCATGCTAAACAGTTACTTACAAGAAGTACCTTCTTCTTCATTTACTCATATATTTCTAAAATATTTAAAATATAGTTTTAAAGAAAACTATATTTAGTTTTTATTTGTTGGTTTAAACACAAACCAACAAGTTTTCTTCAATTATAAAGGAACCACTTAGCAACTTCCCTGGTTGGTCATTCAGCATCCTGAGTGATGTGTGTCTTTGAGGAAATCAGGATTATTTTGTTGATTCTTCTGAGGGAGATCCAACATACATGTTTTTATGTTCTTGTCAGTAAACTTTTAAAGTAACTTATTAAAATTATTAGTTTTCAATAAATTAGGAAAAACAAGGTTATATGGTGACATCAACTTGATATTTCTAATGTTTAGCCACCTATTTTTTTAGAATACACATTAAAATTGTTGTTTTTTTATTTTGTTTTTTGGCAAGGAATTTTTATTGATTTTTATTGATCTCTACATTTTTTTCTGCTTCCCTCCCCTCATCTCCCCTTCCCTCCAACTGTCTCCCAAGGTTCCCATGCTCCCAATTTACTCAGGAGATCTTGTCTTTTTCTACTACCCATGTAGATTAAATTGATGTATGTATTATATTTAACTACATGAAACATGTCAAAATGGAATCCATTGTTTTGTATACTATTTACCATGAATTAAGTAACAATACATAAACATCAATTTGACAAATCATTCCCTATATTAGCAAGAGTTACAATTATAAAGAGATAGCTTTACCAAATGAAGAGTTACAAAGCTAAAGTAGACTGGACACAAATATGAGACAAAAATAAAGAAACATTCAGAAAAGTTACTAAGTGATACACTTAGAATAAGAGAAAGAAAAGGCAACTCCCAAAGAGAAAACAAACAAAAGAGTTCAAATATTAAAATTTCATTTTAATACATAATTAACACAATTTTAATACATTAATACAATGTTGTCAAAGTAAGAAAATAATTTTTGTAGCTTAGAAAGATGAAATAATTGGTATAAGATGTTTCAAGGTTAATTTGGCAAAAGTGAAGCAGAGTAAACTCTATGTACTGGATAAATCTTTCTAAAGCATGATATTAATATATCCAGACTTTGTATAAATTTTAATGTAATAATTTTGTTGCACTATATTTTACAATATTAATCATCTTAAATATCCATTAAAAAGGGAATTTGTAAATTATGGAACATTATAGAGTGAGAGATGAGAGTCAACAAAAACAATGAGGTAAATCATCTTTGTACATGTGAAGAGATGTTTTATGCATTCCAAAAGTGAAATCATGCAAAAATAGGAAAGAGATGAATTTTATTTTATTTTATTTTTTATTGCTTTATTTTTTAAAAAGAAAACAAATTTTATTTTTTCATTATACAAACCCAATCCAAGTTCCCATTCACTCCCCTCATCCCATTTTTTTCACTTACTCCTGCACCCCTACTGCCCATCCACTCTTCAGAGAGGGAAAACACATTGGGTATGGTTCAAAACCCTCCCTACTTTATCTAGGCTGAGCAAGGTATCCGTCCAAAGAGAATAGGTTCCCAAAAAGCCAGTACAAGTAGTAGGGATTAATTCTGGTGCCACTGCCAGTGGCCCTTCAGTCTGCCCCAACCATGCCACTGTCAGCCACATTCAGAGGGCCTAGTTTGGTCCTATGCTTGTTCATTACCAGTCCAGCTGGAGTTGGTTATCTTCCATTAGCTCAGGTAAACTGTTTCAGTTGGTGAACCCATATCATGTCCTTAACCTCTTTGTTCATATTCTCATTCCTCCCAGTCTTCAACTGGATTTTGGGAGCTCAGTCCAGTGTTCTGATGAGGGTCTCTGCCTCCGTTTCCATCAGTTGCTGGAAGGTTCCATGGTGATACTTAAGATATTCATCAGTCTAACTACAGGGCAAGAACTGTTCGGGCACCCTCTCCTCTACTGCTTAGGGTCTTTACTGGGGTCATCCTTGTGGATTCCTGGGAATTTCCTAGAGCCAGGTTTCTTGCTTATCCTATAATGGCTCCCTCAATCAAGATATTTCTTTCCTTGCTCTCATCTTTGTCCTTCCTCAATCTTGACTATTCTATTCCCTCAAGTTCTTCTCACCCCTCCCCTTCTCCTTTCCTCTTCCCCTTTATGCTCTCTTCTCTCCCCACCCCTATGTTCCCAATTTGTCAGATGATCTTGTCTATTTTGTCTTTCCAGGTCGATCTACATAAGTTTTTCTTAGGGTTCACTGTGTTACTTAGCGTCTATAGGCTCAATATCCCATGTTTATAGCTAGTATCCACTTATGAGTGAGTACATACCATATTCACCTTTGTGGGTCTGGGTTGCCTCACTTAGGACGGTGATTTTTAGTTACACCTATTTGAATGCAAAATTCAAGATGTCAAATTTTTTTACCACTTAGTAGTACTCTAATATGTAAATGTGCCACACTTTCTTTATCCATTCTTCAGTTAAACGACATCTAGGTTGTTTCCAGGTTATATTACAAATAATGCTGCTATGAACATAGTTGGACATATGTCTTTGTAGTACTGTTGAGCATCTTAAGTTTATATGCCCCAAAGTGGTATTGCTCTCCTATAGGTCCAAAGCAGTTCTTTTATTTATCAATGGTAACCACAACATACAGAGGGAAATCCCACATCATGCTTTTTCTAGGTTAAGTTGATCAAGTCTTCAGGTTGTGTGACAGCTCGGTTCCGGTGTTGCCATGTTGCTTTTTAGGTTTTTTGATGAATTCTTGCATTGTCATCTACTCATTTATTCCTTCAATTGATGTTGGCAGTGTCTTTGCGTCTTTGTCCAATCCTTGCAGTGGTTGTCTGAGTCTTTGGGAATTGGTCTTGGTCTGCTCTGTACTCTCAATGTCTGTGTCTCGGGGAACCACTAGGTCACTCTTAATTTTCTTTCTTGTTCTTTTCTTCTGGTTTGCTCTCTTGTTCCATTCTGTACAGTCACAGCTTGTGCTTTAGAATTGATCTCTTGGTCCTTTCTCTTGATCCTCTCCCTTGAAACTCTCCTGCTTGCTGAGGCAGGTGGCTGAGGGGCCCATGGTTTTGCCCCACTATGAAGGGCCTGGAGAATGGGGTGTCCTGCTGGTTGACTGGTCACTCACCTCTTGGTCCTCTCTGTATTATAGCAAGCAGTGTTTCAGAGTTCCACTGAGGTTGCAGAAGCATAGGAGATATGATGGTGGGATGGAACTAGTAGCTTACAGGGTCCCATGTATGGGGTAGGTATTGGGCCAGCCTACCTTGAGGAAACTCTTCTCATGGGTGGCTAGAGAAGCTGAGGAAGTTGGGGGGACTGGGGATTTGCCCCACTAGGGAGGTCCTAGAGGGTGGGTGTCCTACCAGGTGGCTGGTCCTTCGCCTCTTAGTCATCTCTGTATTAATGGAAGCAGTGTTTCAGAGTTCTACTGAAGTTGCAGAAGGATAGGCAAGTTTAGGGACAGGATGGGACTAGTAGTTTTCAGGGTTCTGTGAATGGGGGTGGGTATTGGGGCAGCCTACCTGCAGGTGAGATGAAATTTCAAAATTAAAAATAAATACTAAAGATTGACTGTTATAATCAACTAATTTTTCCCAATTTTATGAGAACATATACATCCTTATCCAATGCACTTTGATATAATTTAATACTTAAATAATTACATATAGCATTTTGTATCCTTATGTCTTGTAGTATTTGAGGTACATGTTTATAATTTTGAATTATACTGACTTGCTTATGGTCCTTTTTATCCTTCAGTGATTTTTAAATTAAGATTCTAGGTACAGTTGAAATATTTAGAAAGCCCAAGGTTCAAAATTCACAGAAGTAATAACAAATTCATATATTGTATTTCCTCTCTGGCATATATAGCTAAGTGTATTTCATATATTTACTAAAGAAAGCATCAATCACAGGGGAAATTAAATTTAATATTACAAAGCAATTCTGAAAGTTAAAATGAAAAAGAAAAACAAACATAAATTCTATAAAGATCAGATCCTCAAAAGCCAGAGTAACAAGAGCAGCAAAGTACAGTGTAATAGAACTCTGAATACCAGTCCCCTAAAAATACGATAAACACACAAAAAAGAGAGAGGAGGAGCTTTGAAGAAAGAAACCATTGAAGAAAGGACTTTGAAGAAATCTCTGGGTTTGGAAAACACACTCTTTCTGCCTCTCCTCCCCCACTTGCTCATCTAAAGTCATACAAAGAACATGCAGAGAATTCCAAGCAGGCCAAAAGCCACAATTCACAAAAGTAATGTAATTGTTTAAGAACACATAGGAACAAGTCGAACATGCTTTATGATAGGCCAGTATACCCTGAAAACCTTTGCTTGGAAGTGTTAATATATTCAGAATGTTGCTTGTTTCAGCCGAAAGTATAGGGAGGGTCTGGAGAGTCAATCATTAATTTTTGTGGAACTCACTATTTAAATCTCTGGAAGTTTTAAATCTGACACATTAGACATATTTTTCAAAGATTTGCTATTATTATTATTATTATTATTATTATTATTATTATTATTATTATTATTATTATTATTATTATTATTATTATTATTATTATTATTTCCTCTCTGTGTGTGCATGTGTGAACATAGTTTAGTGCAGGTGCCCGAGGTGACCAGAGCCATTGGTTTTCCCTGGAGCTTTCATTCTAGGTGTTTGATACCAGCCTGATAAGGGTACTGGGAACCAAACTCAGACCTCTGGGAGAAGCAGTACACTCTCTTAATTGCTGAGTCATCTCTCCAGCACCTAGAAATAATTTTAACATTGAATTCAGCATTTTCTGCAGATGGGTGCTTCTCAAGACTCCCCTCATCTCTATGAGATAATAGTAGCACATGATTGCGTTCCTGGCAAAGCATTGCCAGTGATTATTTCTAGACGGGTACATATTTATGAACACCAGACACACTTTTAAAATCTCACTTTACATAATGTTGTTTCTGTAAAGTGGTGTCTATTTAGAAAATGACCATAAAGAGCTATTGAATCAAGTAGGATAATTTTTCTTGTCAGAATACACAAAAAGATTTTTATGTGGCATAATTGTAATTAATTGTATCTCCCTTCTTTATCTCTCATTTTCAGTGTTAGTGGAAAGTGGAACTGTCATTTCATTTGTGGGTTTTATTAATTCTGGATATTGTAACATTTATAGAAATGTTGTGGGTCTCGTGAGTCTACGATTAAACAAAATGGTGAGTTTCAACTTATTTGTTGATTTAATAATTAATTACTCTAGTGAATAAAGGATGTTGGATAGCATTTCTCATGCCATATTGAACAGGGTCCTGTTTTATTTAAGAAAATAACAGTTGAATTATTTGGGGAATTTTTATTTGGTTTATTTTTTGTGCAGTAAGATGTAAGATTCAGGAATGAAATATATGGAGCAAGATATGTTGATTTATAAATTGTGAAATGACCAATAACCACAATGCAAGGTCCTTCATCTTCATTGTCAGGGAAATGGATTTTAAAACCACAGCAAGGTAGCCACAACAGAGCAGAAGGGGTAAGATGAACTTCACCACACGATTCACCTTTCCCTCTAAATATTTACCTATCCACCTAAAGACTCACATTAATCCCCATCCTTCCTGAACTAGAAGCAATCTAAATGTCCTTTAATGAGACATTGTACTGTATTTAGATAGTGGTCAACCACACAGAGTGAAACAGAACCCATGATAAGTGTATGTTGCATTAATCTCGACACAAGTAGTGTGAGGACATCAAACTCCAAAGAGTTCCGTGTATTCATTTCACTGCCCTTAACCAGACACAGAAAGAGTCATATGCTAGAAAAAGAATGAGCAATTATTTCTCTGATAGCATTTAAAATTATTCAGTTAAATATGTAAACTGGCTTATGCTATGACTCCTTAGTTATGGTAAAGATATACCAATCGCAGAAATGGCAAATATTCAAGCAGTTATGATTTTGACTTAAAAACACTTACAAGACTTTCTCCTGGCCAGAAGGTGGTGGTGCACACACACCTTTAATCCCAGTAATCAGGAGGCAGAGGCAGAGGCAGGTGGATCTCTGTGAGTTCAAGACAAGCCTAGTCTACAGGAGCTTGTCCCAGGACAGACTCCCAAGCTACAGAGAAACCCTGTCTTAAAAACAACCAAAAAAGAAAAAGAAAAAAGGAAAAAAAAGACTTTATCTTTGTCTAAGTGCCTGTCAAACACCTGTCCTGGGGAAAATTGTTTTCCATTGCTTACTGTAACCTGATCATCATTAGATCTCCCAGAACAGATGTCATTCTTTTCAGAATCACCTGGGCTGAAACTGCAGTAAAGTCTTCTCCACAGGACCCCCGATGTGAAATAAATTATTAGATTATTGAATTAAAATTACTATTGTTACTAAGAAAACATATAATAGTTGGAATATGAATATGGCTCATGGAAAGAATATTTATAATGTGTACACGTACTTGAGATCCATCCCCAGTAACACACTTGTGAGCAAACATGTACAGATAATAAAAGAAAAAAGACAAGCGATAGTTCCTATTTCAGTTAATCGGTCACTTACAGCCATTACAGTGTTTCAACCCCATCTTCTCAGTTACTCCCTTAACTGTGTCTCCAAACTGAGGTTAAGGTTTATCACAATTGGTATTTGACAAAATATGGTTAAATTTCACTCTGATCACAAAGTAGTATACTAGGACCTTTGGAAACTTCAACCATTTCAATATTTCTCAGACAACTAATTGCATTAAAAAATGAAACAGGGTAGTGAGATGTCTCAGTTGATAAAGGGGTTTGCCTTTCAGCCTGACAAACTTTGATCTTTGGCCCACATAGTGAAAGGAGAGAACTGCAACCTGTAAGTTGTCTTCGGGCCTCTACATGCATATCATCATTATAAATCAACATCATCATCATCATCATCATCATCATCATCATCATCATCAACATCTCACACATACCCTGAATATATAAACATTAAAATAACATAATAGATGCATAACTAAAGGACAGTGTTGTCAGCTATCATGTTCCTACTGGTCTTCTTGACTGCATCATGGCTTTAATATAAAATGAATAAAACAATAAATAAATAAAATGTAAATGTTTTCTCTGATTTTAATAAACTTTATTTCTAATATCTATTAGCTAGATGATTTAAAGAACTAAGTTCCTGACAATATTGGTTGCATGAATAATTTTATTAAAACTCTATTGTCTGTATCTTTTGCAGAAAAAAGTTAAAAAGCTTGTGTATATGGGTAAACTTAGGGAGAAGCAATCCTTTGGTGAGATCAGCATTCTTCTTCAAGATCCTTTCACATGTACAATTATTACTGGAGGAGAAGTTGAGATGATGATTATCGAAGATAAGGATATTCTTGGTAAATGCAAAAACACCATATAACTGTTGTGCAACCTAATATATGGAGTTTTGGAAAGGGTAGGGGTTTTTAACTGACAAAATATAAAGTGAGTGTGGATATATGTAACAGAGGTAAGAGATACACAAGACAGGTGATAGACAGACAGAGAGATGCCCCTTATATTATTCTGATTCAGATTTGTTACTTTAAGGTTATATTATTCACTTTTTAAAAGAATAATTTGAAATTAGTAATCTTGATAATTCACAAGGTATGGTAAATGTAGCAGTCCTGATTTTACAAGGATGTTTTATTTTCATATTTAAGGTGTTTCTTTTATGATTTTGAATAAAGTCAAATATAAGCAATACTTAATGTTCAAAAGATCAAACACACATATGTACAGCATATACAAATGCATATAAGCATACACACATGCATAGATACATGCACATATGTAGTAATAGGAGTGGCGGGGTTGTGTCCCCAGCACCCCGCTGCCCGCAAGGCTAGCTTTACCCGAAATAATTACACGGACACTGAATACACTTTTAAGCACTGCTTGGCCATTTCTATCTAGCCTCTTCTAGGCTAACTCTCGCACCTGGACTAGCCCATCTCTAATAATCTGCTGTAGCCCACAAAGGTGGCTTACCAGGGAGATTCTAGCCTACGTCCATCCTGGGTCGGAACTTCATTGCGTGTGTCTCAGAGCAACAGCTCTCGCCTCTGCCCGCAAGAGTGGAGCATCGTGTATCTCTGAGGCGTCTGCCTGGGAGCCCGGAGCTGTCGAGTCTCTGAGCTCACTTCCTCTTCCTCCCAGTGTTCTGCTCCGTTCACTCCTCCCATCTACGTTCTAACCTATCAGGGCAAGCAGCTTCTTTATTTAATCAACCAATGACCTTCCTCCATCACACATACATGCACAACTGCATGTAAAACACATGCATATACATGCATGCACAAACACCTATATTTGCAGTACTTAAATCTTTTAGATACTTTAGGGTTCTAGTATTAAAAGAATAATGATTTCATCACAAATTAAATCATAGAAATGAATATAAGCAGAAATGAATAGTGGTTAAGCCATGAAAGTCATTCTTCATACATTAAAACTAGAGAATGTCACGTACTAATTACATAATAAAATAGGAAACATTTCTAGACATTAACATAGGTGCATGATTTTCTTAAACTCAATGTGACAGAATGCTTGGAACTCAAATTTTGAGTGTTTAAACTTCTCCTGGAGAATATGCAGGCTGTCCTTGCTATAATCTTATTTAAAATGAAAATATAATCTAATTTCAGGCATCTGTTTTTAAAAGGCATGGTTTTGAAAGAGTATTTGTTAATTTTTTTCCCTTCCTTGCCATTCAAATACAATTCCCTGGGAGTTAAAGATGACTCAATATCACATACTAACTACCAACTAAAATAATATTTCTTTCACTTTATATATGACATACTTTTCCATTCACTAACAGCATTGCTGGTATACATGAATACATATGGTTCCTTTATGTAAATAAAGATTTCATATATTACTAGCATTCAGAGTTCACTAGAAAAACAGAACCAACTGCATATTTATATATGTAAAGAAGATTCTCTGGGAAGGTGTTCAGGTGGAACCAGCAATTTATTCTTGTTCATTCCAAAGACTGAGGCCTGAGAATTAGGGAAGCTGTTGGCAAAAGTGGTTTTGGTCCCAGTCTGTGGGACCAAAGATCAGAAAATGTGTGTGTGTGTGTGTGTGTGTGTGTGTGTGTCTGTGTTTGTGTGTGTGCAGCAGAGAGAATTCACCCTTCATATGTCTTTGTAGCTCTACTCATATATTGGATAATTGAATTTTAGCTGTTAATACTCCTGACTATGAGCCTTCCTTTCTCAGTCTTTTCATTCAGATACTAATCACTTTTAGAGACATCCTTATATAAATACCTGGAAAGACTTCTTCCCATATATCTGAGAATTCCTTAGCTCAGTCAAATTCATACCTAAAATTAATCATCAAACAAGGAATGTGTTTCTTTCAAGCTTGTATTAGAATTTCCTTTGCCACCTGGCAGCTCCATACATATTTAAATAAATGGCATAGTATAAAGATTAAATTGTAGGTGTTCACGCTATTCATCTTCTAAAATTTATTCTATAGTTCATTTATTTTACTAATGATTTCACAAGGCTACTGTCATGCTATTCACTTGATTCATTAGTCCCTAGGGAGAATTATGATAAGAACTATATTTTTCCAAAATTCATAAGGAAACATTACGATATTCCAGAATATATTTATATTTCTACACTCTAAGCATTTTATGTTTTATTTTAAGAGAGTTAGGAGCTTTAAAAAAGTAAAATCCTTTCAGCAAAATAATGCATGACTGGTTTTAATGAAAGGAGAATCTTTACATGTGAAAAATGAACTTTAATTTTCACTTTGTCTGTATATAAGTTTGTGCATGGGATATGGTGTTGAGAATGGAAACGTGGACTTTGTACACAGGATGCAAGTACTGAGACACTATTCACCCAAAATTTGTTTCTTTAAAATTGTCATTTTAAATGCAATTTATGTTTCACAGTTTAATACACATGCATAATACGTTGCAATTACTCACGTCCCATACAAGTTCACATCCTCTTCTAATCCCTGGCAACATTCCACTCAGAATACTAGATTCTTTGCCACATTTATGTCTTTTATTTTATGAACCATTACATTTAAGCACTGTCATCTTCATGGCTATAGCTTTGGAACGGTCAGTTGGAGGCTGGTGAGTTCATGAATAGGTGATTCCTTGTTGTCTGACATTTACCAATAGCCTAAATTTTTCATTACACTTTTCCCTCTAAGTCACCCCCTTAATTCTTTTTCTCCCGTCTCCCAAAATGTTCTCTGAGTCTTGGAATGAGAAGCAGTATAAATATCCCATTAAGGGGTGAGCATACAACCATTAGTTATTATTTTTTGTTGTTGTTGCACTGTTTAAATTTATTATAAACTCAAATAAGCGTGTTTCACACAGTCAAATACTGTAATAAAAATAAAAGCAATTTTTTGTTCAAGTATTACAATTCATGTTATAAGTAAAAAGATTGTGGAGAATATTAAAGGTAGTATTCAGAAGAAAAAAATAATGAATGATTGAAAGCTCAAGTCCTAAATATTTTTCATAAAAATGTAGAATCAAGAAAAATATACTTCATCAGATGATAAGTATCAAATATTATTAAACATTTATGCATTTATTTTTAGAATTTGATCAACTTTCACATGTTTCTTTCCTCTATTCTTTTATTGAAAATAGATTATTTTCATGTAATATATTCCGATTATTATTTCCCATCCCCAAACTCCTCCAAGATCCTCTCTACCTCCCTTTTAATCTGAGTCCACACCCTTCCTCTTTCCTTTGAGAACAGGAATTTAAAGAATATTAAATAAAAAAAACAAGTAAAATCACCAAAATAGAACACAACAAACAAGAGAAGAGCCTAAAAGAGCCCAAGAAACACATATATACATATATAGCAGAGACACAAATATTCATAATGCAGGAATCCCTTAAAAACATAAAACTGGAAGCCATAATGTAAATCGAGCGGGCATGTAATTTTTGAAAAAAATAAAAAAAATTGCCTGGCCAAACATTATCAGACAAGGAACTTTGGAACTTGGCACTGAAATGACTTTGTCATGCCATCTACTGCTGGCCATGGGGTATGCCTTTAAAAGAGTTTTATATCCCCACTGAGACTCTGTTAGAGAGAACTAGTTTTTCATTTGCAGGTGGTTATCAATTGGAGATAGCTGTGTTAGGGATTCTGGTTTGTGTCTACTCAGTTCTCCTCTCAACATTGGCCGTCCATTATTCCCAGCGCAGGCCCTGTTTATGCTGCCACTATCTGCGTGAGTTCATGTGTGTTTATTCTATTGTGTTTAGAAGTCCTTGTTTCCTTCTTGTCTCTTACAAGATATCTATTTTGCTAACATGACCAGAGAAAATTTATCCAAGGATATAAGAATTTGGTATAGTTTGAATGATATAAGGAAACAACCTGTTGCCTTGTATTTTATGTAGTGGTTGATTACAGCAAAGGTAAATCTATAAAAAAAACAGATGTAGCAGATACTTGGCTTAAACAAGAGAGATGACCTTTGCTATTTTATACATGACTAGATGATCTTGCTAATTTTCTCCTTAGACAAATAACGAAATGTCACTCACCAGTCATATCATTTTGTCATAGTTGTGAAGTAAGATCTCACGTTTGTAGTCTGTGTAAATTTTTAGTAAGACAATTATGTGACCTGTTCATGATTGAAAGATGATAGGTGTACTATCAACTTTCTTAACCCTTTCTCAATGATTTTCTTCTATAATAGTTATCAAAGACTAGGATTGTTACCTACCCTCCAGTCCTGTAACTCCAGAGCCCAAACTATCAAGGTCATGCTTCAGTAACAAGTTAATTGACAGTTCTCAAAAAACATCATGTTAATCCCTTGTCTCCCTGTAGATATTTTACCTATACTTATATGTGTTTTAGCTAGAGTTTTACTAAACTGTACTTTATTAATGGTCTCTGTTGTTTATAGACACAAATGAGAAATCTATTTTATTCCCTTTGAAACATTACTACATTCAGGGTGCAAACAACCCCTGAGCAAAATGAATAAAGATCTGGGTCAACAGCAAATGTGTAACTTGTTTTCCTTTTTGTGGTTAAAAAAGCTAAAATCCATATTCATATTATTTTATAGTTAACTATATAATTATCTCTGCTGCTGTACTTTATTTTGTCAGATAAAAGCAAATTACTGTGCACTGTCTTTTTCAGGTGAAAAACAGGCTATTTTTGGTAGATTAACTTTATGGATGACAAGTTTTCTCCGTCATTATCTAGGGTTGCTTTATTTCCAGAATATTTTGAAGATATGGTTTGTTAAATTTACAGTTCTTGGTTGACATTTTCTGCTTAGGCATTTCCAGCATGCACACTCTCTTTGTCCTCCTCTCTGTCCCCCTCCCCGTCTTCTGTCTACTATAGTCCCAAATAAGGTTTTGTGATATACAAGATTATCTCTTATCTTTTCTATACAATGAGGCACTTTCTTCTTGCTGCTTCAAAGATTGTCTTTTGCATTCTGATGTGTAGATACCTGTGGATATCTTCATTTTATATCAATTGAAGTTCAATAAGTTTTCTGATTATGTAGGCAAATATTTTCCACACTACCTCTCTGGGTCTGGGTTTTTCACTCAGTATAAAGTTCCCAACTCCATCTAAGAATCCTCTGCTGCATGGCTTATATGGCAAACACTGCCTAATTGCTGAGAAATACTGCTTTAATTTTCCTATTCACATGGAAAAGTTAAATCCTCCAGCCCTTCTCAGTTATGCTGTAGTAATGTAACTGGCACTGAGAAATAGTATAAAAGAAACTTATTGTTGATTTGGCCATGAATCATACGATCTTCCATGATCTCACTCAGTGTCTGGAAATGAAGTTCTCCAAAAGAGAATTACAAAACAGTGGGAACCTGAAGCCTGGATTTTTTTTTTTTTGATGGAACTGTCCAGTAGAATAGCTCATCCAGAAACATCTGTATTGAACTTGGAATAAGTGACATATAAACATTGATTAAATCAAGCATCTAGGGTTTTGGTTTGTTTGTTATAGCAACTCAAAAGTGCTACCCTGAGTCATTCGGCTGACAAAAGTGCAAGATTTTTTTTTGAGACAATCTTTATAAGGTAATAATTTCCAGACTAAAACCTAAAATGAATATGTTTGACATTATTTTTAACATTCTGAAAATTTCCATTTAAAAGAACTATTTGATATCTGTCATGCAAAACATTATTACACAAAAAGTATGTGTATAAGGAAGATGTATACTTCTATATGTCTCTTGCTGAGAAGGTTAGGTAGTATTGTAAAAAGAGCCTCATATAAAAAAATGTTTCCACTTTGGTAATACAACATTAAAAATAACTTATAGTTGCATATTTCTGTGAACAAAGTAAAGTTGTTCTATAGCATTCTATGTATATAGTGTCTGTAAACAAAGGACCAGAACTTAGTATATTTAAATATGAAAGCAAAAATATAACTGTTTATATTTAAAATCAACAGATTATTCTATAATTTCCTTATCAATAGTAAATACAAATTATTCCAAAATATTTGTAGATAACGCTAAACTTAACTTACTTATAAAATCCATACTGGATATTTTTCCTAACTTCATAATATTTGAGACACACAATCTTTTATATTTATTGTGTCATTAAGAATTTTTTCCTAAAGATATAATATTATAGACATTAAATGAAAGCTCTTAAGTTAAAATATTGTTTTAAAAGGCATACTAGATTTTCAAAGGAAACAGTGAGATATGCTATAATATTAACACCCCAAAATTTATTTAATTATGTTGTTATAAAGGGATGGAGGGATGGATTAAGTGGTTAAGAGCACTGGCTGCTCATCCAGAGGACATGGGTTCAACTCCAAGCACAAACACGGAAGCTCACAAATGTCTGCAACTTTAGTTCCAGGGGATCCAATATGCTCATACAGACAAACCGCATATGAAATAAAAATACAATAGATTTCTTTAAAATGTGTTTTTATTAATACTTAGTCACACAAAATTGTTTGTTTTTCTTTATATTACAAGTTAAATTTGTATTTGAATTTTCAAGTTTTTAATCCATTAAGGCACTTCATTTCCATTTTAATACTATCTGACATATTTTTGTATGGATATGTAGAATCTATATAAGCTGGTCTCTGAGTGTACAGGCAAATGATTGCTGAGAGATGATTAATTATTCCAGGGGGAAAGTAAGAAAGAATAAACACAAGTATCAATCAGAGATGTGTAATTGGAGAGTAGGAGGAAATGATCTGTGCAATACAGTATTAAGGAATAAGATTACAATTAGGAAAAAAAGGGTGCTAATGTCCTATCCCAAAGTTCTGAAAATGATATTTACACAAGAAGAATAAATGTGGAATCTGGTAGGTTACTGACTCTGACTGAGTCATGATCAATATTTAATTCAAAGTAGATTAATAATACTTTATAAGCAGAAGAAAATTTCTCTTTGCCAGAGTATAAAATCTAATCAGAATAAATGTGTCTATACATTCATATTAAAACTAGGATACACTAAAGAGACTTCCAAACCCATATACCTTTCACCTATTAAGCCAATGAATATTTTTTGATCCTATCTCTGTTTCTAAGAGAATGGCAAAAGAAAAGAACCTTAATTCTATGAGTTCACAGTATGATAAGATACAGTTTGAGACCTGCTCTGTGAAGTTTAAAGAGTTTCTACAAGACATGTTTTGTTCTCTCTGCAATGTGTGTTAAAGAGAATAATGAGAAGGGGCAAATAATTTATTCATTGCTGATAGAAATATAAATTTGTATAACCACTACGTAGCACAAGATAAAAAGTCCTCCACAATTAATAATAGAAAAGGCATGTGATATAGAATTTCAATTCTTGGATATTCTCTAAAGGAATTGAGATCATGATCTCAAAGGAATAGTTATGTTTACTAGGGTACTATTTGTTGTGGATGTGATATGGAACAAAGCAAAAATATCCATCCAATTAATGAACCAGTAAATAAATAATGTCACCTATATACAACAGGGTGATGTGCTGTGACCTTATAAAGGAGATTTTCTCCAGCTTTGTGGATTTGTTCTTTAGCCTCTCTCACAGGAAGGTTGCCATTGTTGGTTATCCAGCACATATCAAGTCCTGCTGGTTTACCGCAGTGACTAAACAGTTCACCTTGCACTCAATTGTAGGAGAGATGAGGAGCAATGCAATTGTGCTTAGTTTTAGCAGTGAGAGAACAGCAATCTTAACAAAAGGTACATTTCAAATTTAAAAAGAAACGATGAAGACAAAAAAAAAAAAAGGAAAGTCCCTGAAAGTCTTGACTAACAATCCAATCTTTAGAGCATCCATTATCCCAACCCTGAAATATGAACTACCCTGCTATTCTCTTTCAATATTTAAAAAATACTGTAGACTAGTTTTGTAGCATAATTGTCCAGGGATGAACACTGGATAGAAGGAAAGGGCCCTGTACTATTAACAGAAAGACAATGACATTTCTCCTCTTGGCGAGAAAAGACATGTTTTAAGTGGTAACACGGTTTACCATAGGGACATTATGCTGAAAGAAATAAACCAGAAAATTAAGGGCAATGAAACCATGACTTCATATGCACAAACAGTATCTAAAGGAGCAAAATGTATAGATTCAAAGGCTGCAGTATTAATAACTAAAGACTAAATGTGGAATGGAAACATAAATTCATAAATCTATTGGCATCAAGCTTCAGGTATTCAAGATGAATACGCTTTTAAGATCTGTACTAGATTGTACATATGATTAATAATACCATATTTTAAAAGAATAGATATATATTTTTTCTTAGTACAAATAAGTAAGATGTTTGTTTCATACACTTGCTCAGAGAGCAAATTTCATCTGATTAGGTATTTTATGAATATACTACAATACTATAGAACTCATTAGAATTCAGAGTTAAAATTTAGCTAAGTGAAGTGAAATAAAATTCTTAACAAGATAAAACACTTCTAAGTACCAAATAATTGGAGCGCTAACTCTTACCACAATAGACATTTAAACACAGTAATGACAAAGGACTGTGCTCTAAATGGACAAATTTGCCTATAGTAAGATATAACATGAAATCTACTGGGTGACACCTGTCTTCCACAGTTTTTCATTTTCCATACATTTTGGGGTGATTCTTACATTCTATTTCCTACAGAGATGCTCAGTTTACTTACTGCAGTATTAGACAAATAATTTGTGCTAGTGGGAGGAATAAACACATCCTCTAGAAATGTCTGCACACGTCTTCAGTTTGCTTACTTTCATAGATTGTTCCTTCATCTGTCATCTGTCAATTCCCAAATAAGGCAAGTTCTCCTCAAGATCAATTATTGTTTTTTTAAGGGTGATGTATGAGGCTGGCAAGGAATCCACCCATATTTTGTATTTGGAAATCTTGATATATGACTGTACCACAAAATATAATTTATATCCTCAGATTACACATAGTTTACAAAAGCATATAGATCTTATCTCTTTTAGATTAGCAGTCGTGGGTATAATAAAATATATTGTTTGAAAATCTATTGCCTTCAGAATTCAAACAAATTTTCTTCCTTTTATTCCACTACTGAAATACCACATAGATGTAATTATGGTCATGGCCTCATTCCTAAGATAATCACAGATTTATAACAAACTTATTATAATCAGTTTTTACTAACTGAAAAAATAGGCCTGGAAAGAAAAGAAAAGTTTCACAGTTTCACACAAACGTGTTTATAAACTGTCTTCTTGATTTATATCAAAAATTACGATTCATGTTCCCTGTGAGACCATTTGATTGTTGCAGAGTTGCCCTGCATTGAAATATACATTCTAGTGATACCTTTCAACCTTGTAAAGTGCTCTTCAACATGTCTTCATTCTTTTGCGTACATTTCCATAAAGTAATGCATTGTTTTATGTAATCCACTTTGTAAAATAATCTAATCCATTCTATTATTTTACATTGTAAGTATATATTTCATAACTCCAGGTTTTAGGAAGCTGATATCAGTGTTATAATTCTTTTTGTAGAAGTTTAAATTTGCCATGCCATCCTTGCTTAGTGTATTAGGCAGTAAGTGCATTTTGCCTAAGGCTTCTATATGCCTTTAAAAAGTTTCTCTGTGACTTATTGGGCTTTAACTCTATTGTTAGACTTCTTTTGAAAACTAAGAGAGTCAGTAAAATTAAACCAAACAGAAAGGTATTGCTGCCATAATTTTGGACCCAACTATTATGTAAAGAAAAAGATTAAATATTCTTTCCTATCTTGAGAGACTTTTTTATTTAGCTTCTTTTGTGAAACTAGTAGACTTGTATAAGAATGCAGTTCTTATTTTCTGTGAACACATTTGATTGTTGTATAGTTGACCTGCATTAAAATATACATTGAACTGCATTCTAGTCTAACAAATCTGGTTATCCTGGAACTCACTACGAATACCATGCTGGCCTCAAATTCACAGAGATCTGCCTGCCACTGCCTCCCAAGTGCTTGCCTTAAAGGCATGTATCATCATTTTTCACAGGTTTTCGCAATCATTTGAATGAGTGAAATGAAATTTATGCCCTGGCAATGCTGAAGCATACATGGCCAGCCCATATATGGAGGTTCTGTTGAACTTGTCCATATTAGGTTTCATGGTCTAACTTGATGAGGACAACTGACCAGGTCTCTTCTTTAAGAGAGCACTGGAACTCATTACAGATGGTTGTGAACCACCATGTGGTTGCTGGGAATTGAAATCAGGACCTTTGGAAGAACAGGCAATGCTCGTAATCATTGGACCACTGAGGAAGAGACCTGGTCAGTTGTCCTCATTCACTTAGACTGTGAAACCCAATAGAGACAAGTTCACTAGAACTGTCATATATGGGCTGCCCATGCATTTTTTTGCATTACCAGGGCATAAATTTCAGTTAAAAAATTCATCATCATGTCTGGTTGAGACTGTCATTCTATAATGCTTAATTTAGTTGAAACAAGGATGTTTTAATCACAGTGATTCCAGCAATTTGTGACCTATAGCATTAAAATGCTGAAAGAGTCTATCATCCTCGAGTAGAAAACCAGGAACATTCAGTACAGTGTCTAGTTATATTATAGGACATTTAAAATCGAAGGGGAGTGTAGTGGGAGGCTGCTTGTTGGTTGGCTATCTTAGACCCAAAACAATCACACAGAAACTCTTAATTAAGTCACTGCTTAGCCCATTAGCTCTAGCTTTTATTTGCTAACACTTACATATTAATTTAACCCATTTCTTTTAATCTATGTATTGACATGTGGCAGTGGCTCATTAGCAAAGTTTCGGCATGTCTGACTCTGGAAGCTCCGTAGCTTCTCTCTGACTCCGCCCTTCTTTCTCCCAGCATTCAGTTACATTTTACCTGCCTACCTAAGTTCTGCCCTTCTATAGGTCCAAAGCAGTTTCTTTATTCATTAATGGTAATCACAGCATACTGAGGGAAATCCCACATCAGGGGAGTCTTTAGGACTTGCTACAAAAATAACAGAATATTAAAATACAAATACATCAGTTATTTTTGTAGCCATTGTTAAGAATTTTCAAGAAAGATTTTTAAGTCTCTCAGGTGCTATCAATAAATAAAAGAGAGTTTTTATAATGGTTACTTTTTTCTCACATTCATTGCTGCACAAAATGAAAGACTGGTAATTTGGTTCTTCATATTATGAAAAATACACTATACTCTGAAGTTAATGTCTGATATTGGTATGTAGAATGGTGTGGTGATTATTAGAATATTAGAATAGGAAACAGGTAAATATACCTACCTTTAAAATAAGTATAGTTAGAAGAGTAAGTTTGCTTTGCATGTATTTTGCTTTTTAAAAAATTAACTAGACTATATTACCAGTCCTTGAAATTCTAACATAATTAATCTATCTTACAAAGCTGTTTTGAGTTTTATGTATTTCAAAACACTGTCCCTAGATGATGTCTTACTGAACAATAATTTTCCTTAAAGAAGCTCCCATAATGTAGCTTAGAGGATTGAGCCATTTATAAGGTTTGGTTTATCCTAGTTCCTAGCCATTAATGTGTTAACTAGAGAGTAGTTATTACACAAAAATACTTGCCGTGGAATCTAGGTATTTTCACACTCAAATATTCATAAATACAATATTTTGATTTAGATTATAGCCAAGTAACTATACTAAAGCAAATACATTAGTAGTCTATTGTATTTATTAGTAGGTTATAACTACTTTGAAATCAGTATACTATCCTAGACAAGAACCTAGAATATTCATTTCTAAGATAACAGTTGAATTCCTCAATTTATTACCAATTAAAATATATTCTTGAAGGTTTGATACCTTCAAAATGGATAAACATGTAGTACCCATCTGGGATAAATACTAAGAAACAAGAACAACGGGTTCATCTCTGATACCAGATGCTTGGGATATCTCATGGTGCAAGCAGGAAAACTTCTTTCTCAACGAGGCTTTGAGGCTGATATGTGCTATGAAATTATGAAGTCATATTAATTGACTTTATGGCCTTTTCTACTTTTGTCTTTTTGGATGTGGTATCTTGATAGCTTTTATCTGTTCTATAAAAAAATCAATGTATATTATTACAGTCACAGGTTGCAGTGTCCAAGGGGACTGCATTCACACAGCACATAATGCCAAAATAGTATTCAGTTGTGTTCTGAGTTAGATGGAGTAACACCTCACGTCCCATGTAGTAAAATATTAATACTTTTTATTAAAACACGGGTGTGTTTTTTCAGTCTATGCAAATAAGCATTAATATTGAGCTCTTAATACTAGCTTTCATTTTCATGTCATAAAATATCCACATCATTTGATAAAGTTATACTGAAATATATCTTCAAAGTGTTGAATGACCCTTCTTTCATTGTGAATAATTGACTTAGGAAGTATGTGACCAAGTTCTAATTACTTTTTAATCTCTGGAAAGTTTTCCTTTGTACTCATACAAAAGAGAAGTAGTAAACTAACAAACCTTGAAAACCTCATTTTCTCCAGAATAATTTGTATCAATAACTTCCATCTATTTAAACAAGCTTGGGCTGGTATTTTCTTATAATGCATCACAATGTACAAAGGAAGTTGTGAAAATGTAGTGTGATCAAAGGAACAGAGAGAAAAGCTATTCTCTTTGACAGTGAGAATATCAAGTTGGTACATTGTTTTCTATATTATAGTCTATGATGCATGAAACTGAAAAGTCTGTGAGTCTTAAATCTCAGATAATTTTATATGTCCTCTTATGAAGTTTATATTTGCCCAATATATAACTGGAAGCACCGTGTCATTAGAGTATTCAAGGAAAGCAAATGGGAAGATGCCATTCAGATATCTGCCAATAACAAAGAATGACAATGATAAAGGAAGACAGGATGAACTCTCAATGCAGTGTTTCTTAATAGACAAATTACTGAAAATAAATACTGAAAAATCTACTTGTTACTACACGTACATACAGGTAATATAAAGGAATGTATATATGATATGTTTGTGTTGTCTACCAAAGGAGTGTATTTTCTTAGCTATTTCTTGAAGTTCACACAAAGAGAAATTCAAATCAACTGAGTTGAAGCTTTTATTTCTTCCTAAATGGCTTTTCATATATTTCATGGAGATATTAAATATGTCTTATTAAGTTTAATATAGAAAGTCATGACAATCTTTAAAAGTACAAAATATAAAAATGGCTTAATTAAAAATAGTACTCTGCCGCTGACTTTCCGTGTCCCTTTCAGAAATACTGTTTTACGGCCCTTCATTGATCATATATTATGACTGGCCTACCCCATCTAGATACTAACAGCTTCATCTACTGTAGAATGTTTCCTCAAATTCTTCAAGGTATATCATGAACATTTTTTCTGAAATAAATGTCACTTGCTAAAGATAGAAGGAAAGGGGGCTATGTTGAATGAAGTAAAGATCTGCCTACATCCATCCATTGCTTAGGAAATTAGCCTAATACAAAGTAACCTATGTTGGGTTCAACTCACTATTCTATAGTCTTCCAGTTATCGTTGTGATTTTGTTTTTGAACCAAATACACTTGAGTTTTCTTTCAGATGTACTGAATGTTGCTGTCTATCCTTAGAGTGTCTTTTCTCATGTCTAATACAAAACTTCATGCTATCTATTCTTAATAAATTTTTTTTGGGGGGGGGTTTTCGGGACAGGGTTTCTCTGTGGTTTTGGAGCCTGTCCTGGAA